>NC_044556.1:12632712-12820212 GCF_007565055.1 Rhinopithecus roxellana
CAGGGTCTCACTATGTTGCCCAGACTGGTCTTCAACTGCTGGGCTCAAGCAATCCTCTTGCCTCAGCTTCATAGAGTGCTGGGATTACAGGTGTGAACCACTGTGTCCAGCCCCCACTATATCCTAAATGGTCCTTCTTTCCCACCCTGCCCTCACACTCTATATCTACGCTATGCATTCTCCATTGTGCCCACATCCTTGATGATCCATTGAAATGTGAATCAGGGCTGGGTGTGGTGGCTCACCCCTGTAATCCCAGCACTTCGAGGGGCTGAGGCAGAGGGGTTGCCTGCGGTCAGGGGTTCGAGAGCAGCATGGTCAACATGGTAAAACCCCGTTTCTACTAAAAATACGAAAATTAGCTGGGTGTGGTAGCGGGCGCCTGTCATCCCAGCTACTTGGGAGGCTGAGACGGGAGAATTGCTTGAACCTGGGAGGCGGAGGTTGCAGTGAGCTGAGACTGTGCCATTGCACTCCAGCCTGGGCAAGAAGAGCAAAACTCTATCCTCCCCTACCTCCAAAAAAAAAAAAAAAAAAAAAAAACTCTGAATCAGATCCCACCCCTCCCTTGCTCAAGAACCTTCCATAGCTCCCTATTGCCCTCAAAATAAAATCCAAACTCCCTACTTCTGTCTATGTGATCTCACCTCCATCGCCTCCCTCTTCTCACCTCCTCCCGCTCCTCCCCCTCTGCTCCAGCCACACAGGCCTCCTCCCTGTTCCTCACAGAGTCTAGCCTCAAGACCTCTGCACTGCACTGGTTGTTCCCTCTGTCTGAACCACGGCCAGCCTTTCTCTTCCGTTCAGATCAAACATCACATCCTAGAGAGGCCAGCCTGGCTAGAGTAGCTCCCCCCCCCCACCTGCTTAGCTTCTCTTGTTCTTCAGAGGCCTCGTGGCTCTCTGAACACATACTATCTGTTCGCTTCCGTGTGGATGGTCTGCCCAGGCCCCAACATACTACTGGCTACACTGTATTTATTGGGAGAGTAAGTGAACAAGCCGATAGAGGAATAGAGGCTCACCAAGGTCACACAGCATGGTGGACGCAACGCCAGGCCCCTGCTAACCTGCCCAGCGCTAACACAACCTGTAGGGTTCAGCTGAGATCTCAGAGATCGCACTACCCCCAGAGGCTGTGAGACCCAGTGTCACTGATGCGTAAGCCTGGGTTCAAACCCCACCTCCGCCGCTGCGTCACTGTGATCCTGTACGGCGGGATAATTATAGGAACTTCTTTATTGAGTCATCACACGATCAAATAGCTCGATAGATGAAAAGGCCCTGACCGTCATTATTGTGTGGGAATGTGCTGGGCCCAGCTGGGACAATTTGGGGTGTGGAAGCAGAGCTGGGGCTGGTACCCCAGACAACCCCCATTTTTAAACCCCTGGGGCCTTCTGGTCATTGCACCAACCCCATCACCCACACCACATGTAACCCCTCTGTACCAAGTTGGGGGCTCCCCCTCCTAGGATCCCCACGGACTCTGTCTCCAACTCCACCCTCCCTCCTTCCCTGGAGAGCTCATTGCCGGGCCCTAAATTTGCCCAGCCTGGTCTCCCTGGAAGGCACAGCACAGATGGGGGTTGAACAAACCCCTGGCTGCATGGCCCAATCTGAATCTTCTTTTTAATTTTTTTTTTTTTATAAGACAGGGTCTTGCTCTGTCGACTAGGCTGGAGTGCAGTGGCTGGATTTCTGCTCATTGCAGTCTCCACCTCCCACGTTCAAGCGATTCTCCTGCCTCAGCCTCCCGAGTAGCTGGGACTACCGGCACCCGCCATCACGCCCGGCTAGTTTTTTTGTATTTTTAGTAGAGACGGAGTTTCACTGTGTGAGCCAGGATGGGATGGTCTCGATCTCCTGACCTCGTGATCCGCCCACCTCGGCCTCCTAAAGTGCTGGGATTACAGGCGGGAGCCCCGCGCCCGGCTTTGTTATTAAGACAAGGTCTCACTCCGTCGCCCAGGCTGGAGTGCAGTGGCATGATTATGGCTCCCTGCAAGGCTCAAGCAAAATCGTCCCACCTCAACCTCCCAAGTAGCTGAGACCACAATCGTACACCACCACACCTGGCTCATTTTTTGAGATTTTGTAGAGATGGGGTCTTGCTGTATTACCAACCTCAATCTGAATCTTCCTCATCCAGCTTCTGGTTTGCAGTGAGACCTTTTAGGCCTTGTGGACCTCCGTTTGCTCACCTGGAAAAGGGGCAGGGTACTGTCACCAATCCCAGAGTGGCCCTTGATGACAGCTTCTGCTGCCATTGCTTTTTTTTTTTTTTTTTTTTTGTGAGACAGGGTCTCATTCTGTCACCCAGACTGGAGTACAGTGGGGAGATCTCCACTTACTGCAACCTCCACCCCCCAGGTTCAAGCCATGCTCCTGCCTCAGCCTCCCGAGTAGCTGGGATTACAGGTACATGCCACCATGCCTGGCTAATTTTTGTTTTTTTGTTTTTTGAGATGGAGTCTTGCTCTGTCGCTCTGTTGCCCAGGCTGGAGGGCAGTGGCGTGATCTCGGCTCACTGCAAGCTCCGCCTCCTGGGTTCACGCCATTCTCCTGCCTCAGCCTCCCGAGTAGTTGGGACTACAGGCGGCCACCACCACGCCCGGCTAAGTTTTTGTATTTTTAGTAGAGACGGCATTTCACCGTGTTAGCCGGGATGGTCTCGATCTCCTGACCTCATGATCCACCCGCCTCGGCCTCCCAAAGTGCTGGGATTACACGTGTTAGCCACCGGCCTAATTTTTGTATTTTTAGTAGAGATGGGGTTTCACCATGTTGGCCAGGCTGGTGTTGAACTCTTGACCTCAAATGATCCACCTGCCTCGGCCTCCCAAAGTGCTGGGATTACAGGAGAGAGCCACCGCGCCCGGCCTGCCATTGCTATTATCACTGGGCTACCTGGTTGATATGCACACCGTGGCCCTCTGAGTTAGGGGCTGAGAGCTTGCCCTGGGATGGGCACAGTGCCGCCTCCAGCCTTTGCCTCGGGGTTCCCTCTGCCTGGAGCACCTGCCCCCTCCTCGACAGCCTCCTCCCCAAGATGGGCTCTTGCTGTCAAGCCCTTCTCAACTCAAATGTCACCCCCTCAGAGGGGCCTCCCCTCCTCTCCTGGGCCAAGCAGCCCCATCTGCGTCACCAGCCCTTGCTAGATTTTTCTTTCTACCACTTGGTGTTCTCTGAAATGGCCTTGGCCTATTTTCCAAACCTTCCCCATGACTCTGTAGGCTCCATGAGGGTCGAGAGGGATACCCAAGCCTGGCACACAGTAGGCGCCCAATAAATACAGGAATGAAAGGCCCGCTGCTGCCCCCGGTGGGGTTTTAATTCCTTCCCCACCAATCCAGTTGCTGGGAGGTCAGGCTTTGGAGGCAGACAGGCCCAGAGACGCCTAGGGACCTGCCCAGGGTCACACAGCCACGCGCTCCAGCTGGGAGCTCTGTGGCTGCCCTTGTGGAGGGAGGGTGGCGGGGGTGAGTTTGAGGGTGGTGGGGGCGAGTTCCAGGGTTGGGCAGGCCTAGGGCAAGGTTGTTCGCCCCCTCCTCCCGCGCTGCTGCTGGGGAACCCACCATTAGCCACGCGGGCCTGGCCCAGCAGGGGAGAGGGGCAGTGGGGGAGCGTGGGGAGCATGGGGAGCGCGGGGAGCGTAGGGACCGCCCCTCCCCGGGACCAGGATCTGAGATGGGGGTGTAGGAGGGAAGAGGAGGGAGAAGAGGAGAGAATGGAGGAGGAAGCGGAGGGACAAAGCGGGAGGCGGCAGAGGGGAGGGAAGGGAAGGAGAGGGGAGGGGAGGGGAGGAGGTCCCCGGGTGGAGGGGACCCGGTGGAGGGGCAGGGAGGAAGGTGGGGGGAGGGGGCGGAGGTAGAGGGAGAGGGAGGGGGCGGAGGAGGGGCGGGCTTTCAGGCCTGGCAGGCGCCCAGCAACTGGGGACGGGGTAAGGGGGGCCTAGGAGGGCGTGGGCCTGGGTGGGTGGGAGAGGTTTGCAGGGGGAGGTCAGTGGCGGGGGCGGGAGCGGGGATGGTAGGAAGGGAGGCGCCAATCAAGAGATCCAGGGAAGGTTAGGGAACCCAAGCTGGCGACTTTGAAGGACAGAGGGAGAAGGCCAGAGATCACAGAAAGAGGGAGACGAGACCATCAGAGACCCGAGGCAGAGGGGGGAGGCGAAGGAGATTGTTGGATAATCTGTTTCAAACCTGAGTTCTATTTGCTTCATATTAGGGGTCTGTCCCTTTTCCCCAAGTCCCTCGGGATCCTATGTAGAAGCTGTTCTCATTAAGCACCAAACAGTTCTGTCCATTCTCCAGTACTAGCTCGGAAGTCGGTTTCATATTCGACTTAACAATTTAAATGAACGGAAATTTTTTTTTTTTTTTTTTTTTTTTTTTGAGACCAAGTCTCGCTCTATCGCCCAGGCTGGAGTGCAGTGGCCGGATCTCAGCTCACTGCAAGCTCCGCCTCCCGGGTTCACGCCATTCTCCTGCCTCAGCCTCCCGAGTAGCTGGGACTACAGGCGCCGCCACCTCGCCCGGCTAGTTTTTTGTATTTTTTTAGTAGAGACGGGGTTTCACAGTGTTAGCCAGGATGGTCTCGATCTCCTGACCTCGTGATCCACCCGTCTCGGCCTCCCAAAGTGCTGGGATTACAGGCTTGAGCCACCGCGCCCGTCCGGAAATATTTTTTTAAAGGCAGTGGGGACTCGGAGAAGGAGGGGGACAAAGACAGACATTACCCAGGAAAGTCAGAGGGGAACCCTAGGCTCTCAGAGGGGAAACCAGGCAGCGGTGGTTTCAGCTCCTTTCTCTAGTTTTTAATTTACTTTTAAATTTTATTTTATTTTTTAGACATTGGGGTCTCACTGTGTTGCCCAGGCTGCTCTCAAGCTCCTGGCCTCAAGTGATCCTCCCGCCTCAGCCTCTCAAAGTGCTGGGATTACAGCCATGAGCCAACTCGCCTGGCAGAGCTTTTTGTGTTTTGTTATTGCTTTGAGACAAGGTCTCACTCTGTCGCCCAGGCTGGGGTGTGGTGTCATGATCACGGCTCCCTGCAAGGCTCAAGCAGTCCTCCCACCTCAGCCTCCCAAGTAGCTGAGACCCAATCGTACACTACCATGCCTGGCTCATATTTTGAGTTTTTGTAGAGATCGGGTCTTGCTATATTACCCAAGCTGGTCTCCAACACCTGGCCTCAAGCAATCTTCCAGCCTCGGCCTCCCAAAGTGCTGGTATTATAGGCATGAACCATGGCACCTGGTGCCTTCTGCAGTTTTTTTTTTTTTTTTTTTTTTTTTTAAGATGGTCTGGAACTCCTGACCTCGTGATCCGCCCGTCTCAGCCTCCCAAAGTGCTGGGATTACAGGCATGAGCCACCGTGCCACGCCTGGCCTCTGCAGTTTTTAATATCAGTCAAAACATCTAAGTGGGACCTGGGTCGTGGTTGGCACCTGTAATCGCAGCAGTTTGGGAGGCCAAGACAAGCGGATCATTTGAGGTCAGGAGTTTGAGACCAGCCTGGCCAACATGGTGAAACCCCGTCTCTACTAAAAATACAAAAAATTTGCCAGGCATGGCAGCGGGGGCCTGTAATCCCAGTTATTCAGGAGGCTGAAGCAGAATTGCTTGAACCCAGGTGGCAGAGGTTACAGTGAGGTGAGATCACGCCACTGCACTCCAGCCTGAGTGACAGAGCAAGACTGCGTCTCAAAAACAATAAACAAAACAACAACAAAAATATAAAAAGTAGCCCAGGCGTGGGGTGCATCCCTGTAATCTCAGCTACTTGGGAGGCTGGGGCAAGAGAATGGCTTGAACCCAGGTTGCAGTGAGCCGAGATCATGCCACTGCACTCCAGCCTGGGCCACAGAGACTCCATCTCACAAAAAACAAACAAACAAAAAAAGAAAGAAAACACCTAAGTGGCACAGGGGCCTCCTCGTGACTTCCTGCCTCAGTTTCCCCTGCAGCCTGTCCCCCTGGTGTCCCATGGAGGATCTCACTAATCATACATCTGCGTGTGCCTTCCCTTTTCTGCTCAAACACCACCCATGGCTCCCTATGCCCCAGCTCCTGGCCTGTAGGGCAGGCAGGATCCTACAGGGCTGGCCCGCATCCACCCATCTCACAGGCTTCTCTGTCCTTTTTCTTTTTTGAGGAGGAATCTGACTCTGTCACCCAGCTAGAGTGCGGTGGCATGATTTCTGCTCACTGCAGCCTCCGCCTCCGGGGTTCAAGCGATTCTCCTTCCTCAGCTTCCTAAATAGCTGGGATTACAAGTGTGCGCCACCACGCCCAGCTGATTTTTGTCTTTTTAGTAGAGATGGGATTTCACCATGTTGCCCAGGCTGGTCTCAAACTCCTGGCCCGACTTGGCCCTCCTGCCTCGGCCTCCCGAATTGCTGGGATTACAGGCGTGAGCCACCATGCCCAGCCTTCACTGCCATTTTCTCATTTTCTTCTGTAATCACTGCACACCTACTGTGTGCCAGGCATGATTCTAGGCCCCAGGATCTATAGTAGCAACCCAAACAGACAAACTCTCTTCACCAAACCCATATTACAGTCGAGAAAAGCAGTGGACAAGGGAATATTTGTTGGCACATATTGTGCGGAGTGAGAAATGCTGTGAAGATAAGAAGGCAGGGAAAGCCGGGGACGGCGGCTCACGCCCGTCATCCCAGCACTTTGGGAGGCCGAGGTGGGTGGATCACTCGAGGTCAGGAGTTTGAGACCAGCCTGGCGGACACAGCAAGACCTTGTTCCTACAAAAAAAAAAAAAAAAAAAAAAAAAATTAGCTGGCTGTGGTGGTGTGTACCTGTAGTCTTGGCTACTTAGGAGGCCAACATGGGAGGATCACCTGAGCCCTGGAGGTTGAGGCTGCAGTGAGCTATGATTGCACCACTGCATGTCAGCCTGGGCAACCAGGTGAGACTCTATCTCAAAATAAAAATAAAAATAAAGAACGCGGCCGGGCACGGTGGCTCAAGCCTGTAATCCCAGCACTTTGGGAGGCCGAGACGGGCGGATCACGAGGTCAGAAGATCGAGACCATCCTGGCTAACACGGTGAAACCCCGTCTCTACTAAAAAATACAGAAAACTAGCCGGGCGAGGTGGCGGGCGCCTGTAGTCCCAGGTACTCGGGAGGCTGAGGCAGGAGAATGGCGTGAACCCGGGAGGCGGAGCTTGCAGTGAGCTGAGATCTGGCCACTGCACTCCAGCCTGGGCGACAGAGCGAGACTCCATCTCAAAAAGAAAGAAGAAAGAAAGAAAGAGAGAGAGAGAGAGGGAGAGAGGGAGGGAGGGAGGGAGGGAGGGAGAGAGGGAGGGAGGGAGGGAGGGAGAGAGGGAGGGAGGGAGGGAGGGAGGGAGGGAGGGAGGGAGAGAGGAGGGAGGGAGAGAGAGAGAGAGAGAGAAAGAGAGAAAGAGAGAAAGAGAGAAAGAAGAAAAAAGTGACTGTGATGGGGATGACTGAACCAGGAACAGAGTGTTTCAGGCAGAGGGAAAGGCTCTACCTGGGACCACGTCTGAACACTTTCAGTTACAGAGAAGGTGCCAGGAAGGGTCAGACTGAGGCAGTGAACACAGGGCAGGGGCCGTGAGCTTCCAAGGTCAGCCCTGCCTCAGCCAATCCTGCTGCACCCCAACTCTGCCTGGAATCAGCCATCCCTGTCTCTCAAGTCCTCCCTCCTCCCCCACCAGTCAGTGGGTCCAGAAACTTCTATTAAACCAAATGGTTTAGATCCTGGCTGGGCGCAGTGGCTCACACCTGTAATCCCAGCACTTTGGGAGGCCGAGGCGGACGGATCACTTGAGGTCAGGAGTTCAAGACCAGCCTGGCCAACATGGTGAAACCCCGTCTCTATAAAAATACAAAATTAACCAGGCGTGGTGGTGCATGCCTGTAATCCCAGCTACTTGGGAGGCTGAGGCAGGAGAATAGCTTGAACCCGGGAGGCAGAGGTTGCAGTGAGCCGAGATTGCACCACTGCACTCCAGCCTGGGCAACAAGAGCGAAACTCCATCTCAGAAAACAACCAACCAACCAAATTATTAAGATCCTGAATTTCCTGCATTTGAATCCAGATTCCCCGGCTCTGTGACCACTTAGAGCCTCAGTTTCCGGATCTGTAAAATAGCCCTTCCTTCAGAGACATTTGCAAGAATCCTTTGAGAGATCCAATTTTCACTGCATCACTCCAGCATTGCTGGAGGCATGATGGATGTTCAGGACATCACAGCCGCTATTACTGTTGTTATCTTTATGATTTTCTTTGCATTCCTAATTAGTCTGGTTGCTCCTGGGGGGGCAAAGAGGTCCCTGAGCAGACAGCAGGAGACTCAGCTACAGCCCTGACTTATTCCTGCCCTTGAGCAATGCTCTCATCTTCCGTGGGCCTCAGTTTTCCCATCTGCACGATGGGGAGAGAGCGGGATCATTTATAGGTCCCTAATTCCACCAGCACTGCAGGTGCAGCTTTTATCTTCTCCCCCAAGACTGCCTGAAGGGCACACACAGGGACGGAGAAGGCTCAGCTGCAGACAATTCAGCCAGCACAGGCACCTGGCCGGCCTGACTGTGAATGTCTAATGCCTCCTAGTTTTAGCTCCTGTTCCCCGCTCCTTTTCCTCCCCGGCTGGGGATGGGGAAGGGGGGTTCCGTAAGTCCTCCCACCCTCTGCCAGACCCTTTGGGGTGTGGAGGTGGGGGAACTGGAGGATTTTAGACCCCGGAGTCCTCAGTCCTCGTCCCTGTGGAGGGACCGGACAGGCCCTCCCCCGCCCCACACCTAGAGTCCTCCCACCTGGGCCTGCGGGATTCTCCTCCCTGCACTGAGAACCATTGTGTGGATGCGGGCAACTGAGACCCAGCAGGCAGGGGATCTCCTCACCTGCTGCAAAGTCCCTCAGAATGGGGTAGGGGGGCTGGGAGAAGAGTGGGGTCGGAGAAGGGGAGAGCCTTAGACAAGGGGCATCCAGAGGAAACAGGGTGTTAGAGGGGGAGAGGTAACCAGAAGGAGTATGGGCTCACCCCAGTCCTCTCTGCTCCCCTCCGGTCCTATGCAAGGAGCTGGAAGCATATGCTGTGCCTCCTCCTCCTCCTCCTCCCTTCTCTCCCTCCTTCTCCCCCACCCTCCTATTCTTCCCCTCCCTTCCTGCTTTCCCTCCTTCCTCCCTCCCCTCAGTTTTCTCCCCCACGCCCCTCCCTCTCTATCCTCCTCCCTCCCCTTCCCTCCTCTCTCTCCTCCCCTCCTCCTTTCCCTCTCCCCCTCCTCTCCCTACCCCCGCCTCCCCGCTGTTCTCTCCCCTCCCCTCCCCCTGCCCTCCCCCGTCCTCCGCCTCATTAGGCGCGGCCGCGGCGCGGGGCCCATTAGCGGATCAATTAGCCGAGGTCGCCCGCGGCGCAGTCGTTAAGCGCGGGGCGGCCGCGACGGGGGTGGGGCTCGGAGCCCCCGCCTTCGCCCGCCCCGGCTTGCAGGCCCCGAGCACGCCCCCCAGGACGCCCCTTACCACCCGCCCCGCAGCGGGTCCCGGGACCCTCCCCAAACCCTGCGGGGCCCTGGGAGACCCCCAGATCGCAGGCCAGGCTGTGGCTGAGTAGGCAGGACCCCCCTTCTTCCGAGAAGACCCCTTGTGGGGTGTCGGGCTTGTGACCCCCCCCGGCACCCTTCTGCTGCCAGCAACATCCATATCAGTAATACTTATTACTGTTATTATTATTATTACTAGCTGACACTCGAGCCCTTGCAGAAGTTCTAATTCTCAGAACAATTTTCCAGAAATTGAGATCAGAGCGTGATTTCACTTGCCCCAAATCACCCCTAAGGGTCGGAGATGGGGAACCCCCAATAAATGTACCGGCATTCCTGCAGTTCTTTCTGTGTGTAGATTTCACACAGCAAAATGCAACCCACACTCCCCGTTCCCCGTTCGCCCCCGCCTAGTCTTTCTCTATCGACACACCCGCTGACACGCCGTATATTTTACTTGTTTATCTGTTCACCCCAGCCAGGAGGGCGGGGCTTTCTGTCTTGTTCCCCGCTGTGTCTCTGGGATGCAGGGTAGAGTCTCTATAAATGAATGAATGGGCCGGGCTGCGGTGTCTCTCGCCTGTAATCCCAGTGCTTTGGGAGGCCGAGGCGGGCAGATCACCTGAGGTCAGGAGTTCGAGATCAGCCTGGCCAATATGGTGAAACCCCCATCTCTACTAAAAATACAAAAAATTAGCCGGGTGTGGTGGCGGGTGCCTGTAATCCCAGCTCCTTGGGAGGCTGAGGCAGGAGAATCGCTTGAACCCAGGAGACGAGGTTGCAGTGGGCAGAGATTGTGCCAGTGCACTCCAGCCTGGGCGACAGAGCGAGACTTCGTCTCAAAAAACAACAACAAAAATTAACCGGGCATGGTGGCACCCATCTGTAGTCCCAGCTACTTGGGTGACTGAGGCAGGAGAACCCCTTGAACCCGGGAGGTGGGGGTTGAAGTGAGCCAAGATGGCACCACTGCACTCCAGCCTGGGCAACAGAGCAACAGTCTGTCTCAAAAAAAAAAAAAAAAAAAAAAGAATGAATGCACAAGCCTCTGCTGTGAGCACTTTCCAGGGATTAAAATTGGGTCTTCCTAACAAGGATCGGTTCTGTGATTATACCCATTTTACAGATAGGGAAACTACACCCCAGCGTGGTGTAGCCACTTGCCTGAATCAACCAGCTGTGAGAGGAAGAGCCAGGATTTAAACCCAGGCTGGACACTTCATGCAGAGGACCATCCTAGGACATCTGTGCCACATCTGTGACAGCTGCTGGTGCCTTTCACACTCACATTTTTTTTTTGAGACGAAGTTTTTGCTCTTGTTGCCCAGGCTGGAGTTCAAGGGCATGATCTTGGCTCACTTCAACCCCCACCTCCCGGGTTCAATGGATTCTTCTGCCTCAGCCTCCCAAGTAGCTGGGATTACAGGCACACACCACCACGCCCGGCTAATTTTGTATTTTTAGTAGAGACAGGGTTTCCCCATGTTGGTCAGGCTGGTCTTGAACTCCCAACCTCAGGTGATCCGCCCACTTCGGCCTCCCAAAGTGCTGGGATTACAGGCGTGAGCCACCATGCCCGGCCTGTTTTTGTGTTTTAATAAGGACAGTGTCTCGCTCTCTAGCCAGGCTGGAGTTCAGTGGCGCGATCATGGCTCCTTGCAGCCTCAAACTCCTGAGCTCAAGCAATCCTCCCACCTCAGCCTTCAGAGCAGCTGGGACTACAGGCGCACACCACCACATCTGGCTATTTTTTTGTATTTTTAGTAGAGATGGGGTTTCACCATGTTGTCCAGGCTGGTCTCGAACTCCTCGCCTTAAGTGATCCTCCCACTCTGGCCTCCCAAAGTGCTCGGATTACAGGCATGACCCACCGCACCCAGCCTTATTTTTATTTTTTGTAGAGATGAAGTCTTCCTATGTTACCCAGGCTGGTCTTGAACTCCTGGGTTCAAGCGCTTCTCCAATGTCAGCCTCCCAAAGTGTTGGGATTACAGGTGTGTGCCAGCGTGTCTGGCTAGACTCAGGGTCTTTGTATGGGAACTGGGGCAGGGATGTTGAGAAACCCACCCTGCTTTTGGTGGGTGAGAGTCAGAGGAGGCCTTCAGAAAAGTGACTTCTAGGCAGTCTGGGAGAATTAGAATGCCTGGGGAGGGGAAATAAGAGAACCCTGTTCCAGGCACAGGGAACAGCGTGTGAAAAGGCCTCAAGACAAGGGATAGTAAGAGGTTTCACCTTGGCTGCAGCCTGTTGAGTAGGAATGAAAGATGGGTGGGGTTTCCTGGGCCGAGGTAAAGAATTTATGATTTATTCCAAGGGCAGTGAGAGCCAAAGATAATCCTTTTTTTTTTTTTTTTTTTTTGAGACAGAATCTCACTCTGTCAGCCACGCTGGAGTGCAGTGGCATGATCAAGTTCACTACAGCCTTGACCTCCAGGGCTCAAGCAATCCTCCCCACTCAGCCTCCCAAGTAGCTGGGACCACAGGTGCACACCACTATGCCCGGCTAATTCTTGTATTTTTGCAGAGATAGGGTCTCACTGTGTTGCTCAGACTGGTCTTGAACTCCCAGCCTCAAGTGATTCTCTCACCTTGGCCTCTCAAAGTGCTGGGATTACAGGTGTGAGCCACCAGAAGCAGCCTGTCTTTTTTCACGGCTGTGTAGTATTCCACTGTGTGACCATGTCACAACCTATCTATTTGATTGGGGGCAATCATGACAAATTACAGCAGCTCTGAACACTCTTGTTCAGGTGTTTTTTTTTGGAGACAGAGTCTCACTGTCACCCAGGTTGGAGTGCAGTGGCGCAGTCTCAGCTCACTACAGCCTCCGTCTCAGTGGGTTCAAGCGATTCTCCTGCCTGAGCCTCCTGAGTAGCTGGGACTACAGGGCTGCCATCACACCTGACTACTTTTTGTATTTTTAGTAGAGATGGGGTTTCACCATGTTGGCCAGGCTGGTCTTGAACTCCTGGCCTCAAGTGATCCGCCTGCCTCGGCCTCCCAAAGTGTTGGAATGACAGGCGTGAGCCACCGCACCTGCTGGCAATTCTTGATGTTGTAGGAGGGTGTCTCACATTGGAAGGAACCCCGTCCTCCCCCAGGGGCAGCCACGACGCAGAGGCAGGGACACAGCACTGAACCTTCTCACATCTTTATTTGAAAGGCACAGCTAAGCCCACCCTTGATACAGCATTTTCCACTTCTCTGTAGAGATCAAACGACTGAACACAAGATAAGCTGACTATATACAGACACAGGTGTGGGTGTTGCTTTTTTTAAAAACATTTTTGTCTTTTTTTTTTTAATATCCCCTTTCTTAAAAGACAAGCTAGTATACTGGAAAAAGAAAAAAATAATAATAAAATAAAAACCAAGACAACTTTAGTACCCTCATCTTTATTTGGGAAGGGGAGGGGGAATCCTGGGTCGCCCACCCTCACCCTGCTCCTCCCAGCTCGGCTAAGCTCGTCCCTCATGCCCCCTCTTTTGTGGGCAATGGGAGAGGACCAGGTGGGCGTGGAGGCGTCTGGAACTAGCAGAGGTGGTGAGCGGGGCAGGAGGTGGAGGTGTGAGCATACCTGGGACCCGGGGTCTGGGGAGACTCGGGGTGCCCAGGATGGGAAGGGGCAGCTAGCATTGCGTGCATGCAGTACCAGGGTGAGAGAGCAGTGGCGTGTGCCCCGAGGGGCCCGGGCAGACTGTCAGTTACACGTGTTCAAAACGGGGGAAGGGCCGGGGGTTCTGGGCTTCTCGAGGTCTTGCTCCCTTGGGACCTGGTCTCCCATCTGACCCTCCAGGCCTTAGCTTGCCTCATGTGTCAGGGCAGGTATCCACCTATCCAGGCTGCAGGGGAGAAGGAGGGAGGCCGGGACTGGGGTAGGAAGAAAGCTAGAGGTGGCCTGCAAGTCGGACTGGGGCCTCCGCAGGCAGCCGCCATAAATACTATGGGAGTTTAGCCAATCCCGAGCTCCGCTGTGTCTTGTGCTAAACATTCCTTTCTCTCCGTGCCTCTGTCTCCCCTCTGTCCCCCCCTCCCACCCTCCCCGTCCTGGCCCCCTGCTAATCCGACTTCTCGCCGTCATCCTCCTGGTGGGTGTCACCGTCGTGCCCGTTCTTGTCTTCCTTGGAGAGGTGGGCCTGGGAACCCAGCGCGGACAGCGAGAGCAGGCCGGTGCCTGCGCTGACCGCCGGCAGCGAAGGCGGCTGCAGCCCCACAGGCAGTGGGGTCAAGGGCAGGGCCAGGGCCTGCAGCTGGGACAGCTGGTGGGCTTGGAGCTGCTGCTGCAGGGCGGGGGAGGGGAACGTTAGCTGCCTGGGGCCCACCCGTGCCCCGCCCACCCGCCCAAGTCTCCATACGTACTCGGATGATAGAGTTCAGCTCAGGAGCGGTGACCTGCTTGGCCCTCTCGATGGCTCCCAAGACCTGCTGCTGGTGCTGGAAGGGGGTGAGGAGAGAGGAGAGGCAGTGATTCCTCCTGATCCTGACTGAGAGAGGAGGCGGGGGCTACCCTGAGGCCAGGAGGAGCCCCACTACCAAGTGGGCCATCATGTCTGCTCCTCCCAGTGGTTTTCAACCCCATCAGAAAGCGCCCTCCCTCTCTCCAACTGCTTCCCTTCACCAAGCTCGTCTCTTCATCTGGCCAATGGAGATAAATGGAAAAGTGCAGAAAACGATTAAAAGGGTTTTGTGCTAAGTAGTTAGAAAATGGCCTTAGAGTGAGCCTGGGAGAAACCCC
The DNA here is from genome assembly GCF_007565055.1 of Rhinopithecus roxellana. Lineage (NCBI taxonomy): Eukaryota > Metazoa > Chordata > Mammalia > Primates > Cercopithecidae > Rhinopithecus > Rhinopithecus roxellana. The sequence continues at coordinate 12,646,980 of NC_044556.1, forward strand.
GGATCCTGACCTATTCTATGTCCGCAGCCATGTACAAAGACGTGAAAATTTGTGCAGTACACAACCTGCCCAACTGTACAGGGACGTCCTGATCCTAGGCGCTCCAAGACTGTGCCCTAAGTCTGGCCAAATTCAGCCCTTCTCCTACCATGGCTGGAGAGGGCCCAGTGAATTCTGGCAGAGCCAGCTGGGGAATGGGCCCAGGTTCAGGGCAGTTCCTCCCCCAGCTCTCCCCAAACACTTGACTCTGTGGCCAGCAGATGCTAGAATCTATCAATCTCCCTTTTTGCTTTGGCCACCAGGAAGCCTCCGTTCTGAAGAGTTCCAATTGTCCTTTTCTCTAGGGCTTTCGTTGGGTCCTTCTAGACTTGTCCCTGGGCAAAGCAGGGCACCCAAAGGATCCTGAGATACAGGGATTAAAGAGGAAATTACAAATTTTTGACAGTAAACTTGGCAGGGACAGGAGACGGGCCTTACATGGCCCTGGGGAGGGGCAGCCTTACATCCTGAGCCTCAGAACCCAAGAAAGGAGAAGAGAAGCTGAGCATCAGGTTCCTCTGGGTGTGTGTGTGCATGTGGTAGTGTGTGCTCAGGATCACGTGTGCTCACGTGTAGCTGCACATTCCTGCGTGTGTGACCCTGTGCTGTCTGCACACGCCGTGTATCCGTGTGTGTCTGCGTCTGTGTGTGTATCTCCCGTACCTTGATGTGCCCATACCTATCTATGTGGCTGTGTCCATGTGTGACGGCCCTGTGCTACCCCATCCCCGCAACACACCCTCTAGTCCTTGGTCCTGTGCAGCCCGCAGGGCCTGAAGGATGTTCTCAAGAGGGTGAAAGGAGGAAGAGAGATGAGAAAAAAACATTCCTGGTGCCGTTTTGGCCCATCCGACATTTCTACCTATGACATGACTCACTCCAGCTGGGAATTCCAGAGCAGGGTGAGGCCCGGCCCCCACACCCCTGCACCCCTGGAGTGTCTCTGGCCCAGGGATTCTTCTGCACAGGCCGGCTCTGGTGTCCCGAGCCGGGGAGGTCCAGAGAGGGGAGGCATGTGCCCTGGGGTGCCCAGCATGCCCCCCAAGATGGTTGTAGCACACAGGGGCTGGGCAAGGGGAGGGCCCCCTGGCACCCGCTCCCTGAGGCCCTGGCTCTTACCTCTTGGGAGAGGTAGGGCAGGACCTGGGCACAAATCCCATTCAGCCTTTTGACAATCTCCGCCTGGAACACACAGATGAAGTCAGCGGCAGTCCTGGACGGGTGGCAGGTGCAGGCCAGCCCCAGGAGGCCCGCAAGGGGCCCAGCCCAGCCCTGCCACTTGCAGCTTCTCTCTAAGAGGGGCTAGGTCTGGCCAGGGTGGTCATATGAGCAAACCCGTGTTTGGGCCCAAGGGCAGCCAGTCAGTGGCAAAGGTGGGGCTGGAGACCGGCTGTCGCCTGCAGCTTAGAGTGCAGTAAATGCAGGATGAGGCTAGACTGCACATTCCTCGGCTACATTCCTCGGGGCTTGGCCACTCAGGCCCCTGGCAGATAGTAAGCGCTCGTGGGAATGTAGGGAGGGCTGGGGGCCATAGGTTGTGGGGGAGGTCTCCGCCTCTCCCGCCACCCCGAGAAAACACTCCAAGGGAGGCCTGAAAAAGAGGCGGTGGGGAGGAGACTGGGAGCTTGGGAAGGGCTTAGGAGGTAACAGGATAACAGGGCTGGCTTAGTGCCCAGCCAAAGGCCGGCCGCTACCTGCCTGGGGGTGCCCAAGGGGGTGCTGAAGGCGGGGGGCGGAGGGGGAGGAGGGAGGAAGGAGAAGGAGGAGGAGGAGGAGATGGGTGTACCTGTTTGTGCATCTCGATGTTCAAGCCGTAGGACATCTCGTAGTACTGTATGGGAGAGAGAGAGAGGGAGCGGGAGATGAGGGCGGGGAAGGATCGGGGGGCATGGAGACAAAGAGATAGGGGAGTGGCAGAGACAGACAAAGGGGGGAGACAGCAAGAGACAGCTGAAGGCAGGAAAGAAAGGAGAGGCAGGTGGGAGGGAAAGAGCAGGAGAGAGAGACGCCCACACCCAGCATCCCAGCCAGCCCGGGAGAGGGGCAAGGGGCCCGCTGGGGCTGTAGATGGAGACTGGAGGCACTTTAGGTCCCTAGCCCTGGCCTGGCTCCTCCCCCACGCCGTGTGCACCGCGTAGAACACGCATTCCAGGGCTCCTAATCTTGTATCTTTCTATGTCCTGTCTACGGGTGGGCCCAGACTCCAGGGAAGTTTGCCTGCCTGGGTATAAACACTGAGGGGTAAACAAAGCCTGCTGGCTCTGAGGCCAGCAGCTACCCCTGCCCCAAGCCCCAGATCTCACCCTGCCCCTGCCCTGCTCTAAACCCTCCCATGGCTCCCCGTCACCCCTGGGGGAGAAAACTAAGTTCATTCCCAGGCCTTCACATAGCTTCTCCGTCTCTGTCTGGTGAACTCCTACTCATCCTGCAAGACCCCAGCTGTGTGCCCCACTTCTCCATATAGTGTTCCTCAGGCAGGTCCTAGGTCCCTCTATCTGACCCCAGCCCTATCCTTCTGGCTGGGAGGGTTAGGGTCTGGCTCTGCCTCCCCCACAGTCTGGGAGATTTGGGTTCTGGGCTGAGACCCCAGCATCGCTGCTCGAGGGCCAGGCCAAGCGGGGGTAAGGGAGGGGATTTTTGATGCAGAAATTGCCACCTGGTGGTTACTAAACTGAGCAAGTGATTCTGGCAGCAGCAATGCAGTGTCACACCTCAGCCCCCCGAAATGAGTAGGGCTCAGACCCCCTCCCACAGGCTTCCTCTTTGAGCTCGGGCCCAAAGGGGTTAAGCATGTGGACGCTGGGACCTTGGTGGTGGGGAGGGACCCGGCTGCTCCCCCACGTCAGTTCCTGGCTGTTGGCTTTCACAGCCGGTGAGCCTCCTCCTCCTCCCTCCTCCGCTGCCAAGGACAGCCGGGGGACCTGGCAGGGCCGGTCTGCAACCCGGCGGTTTGGCACCTAGGCCACTGCCTCGGCCAGCTGCCAGGCTAGCGAGGCAGGCTCAGCCCAGCAGGGGCCGGCTGAATGGAGAACAGGCCCCGAGTCCTCGCGCTTCCCAGGGGAGGTGGCCGGGGTTTAGGGAGCAGCTGCCCGTGGTGGATGGGATGTGGGGGGCCCTGTCCCCCACCCCCAACACTGGACCTAGGGGCGGAGTGGCTTTACCATCACATAGTGACGCTGCATCTCCGACTTCTCACTGGCCAACTTGTCACATTCGAGCTTGAGGCTGAGGAGGCACAGGGGGAGACAGGGTGGTTGGTGGCAGCTGGATAAGAGCCCCCCACCCTCCGTGATCCAGGGGAGGAAACTGAGGCTCCAGGGGCCCAAGACCCCTGTAAGGGAAAGATCAGCCAATTCTCAGAGGATCAAACAACATTTTTTTTTAAAATTGAGATGCGGGTCTCCCTATGTTGCCCAGGCTGGTCTCAAAAACTCTTGGGCTCAAGCAATTCTCCTGCCTTGACCTCCCAAACCTCTTGGGATCACAGATGTGAGCCACCCACCGTGCCTGGTCAATGAAGCCCATAAACTTTGACAGGGCTGAGGACATTGAATTGAGGGGCAGTGAAGTTGGTAACAGTTGAGCTCTCTGTGATGCTGGGGGGAGGGGAGAGCATCAGGGCTCCTGACTGTAAGAAGGGGTGATGAAACCACCTTTGCACATCTGGTCGGGGGAACATATCCAACATTACAGGAACAACTGAAGTTAGACGACGCACAGCAATGCTGGCTCAGAGAGTTTCACGAGCCTTTACCTCTCACGATCCCGATGAGGCCCGCAATGTCATTGTCATGCTCCTTTTATAGATGACACAGTGGACACCCAGAGAGGGTGAGGAACTGCCTCAAGGTCACACAGCCAAGCAACAGCCCAAGCTCTCAACCACAGGGGAAAATTTTCCAGACCCAAATAGAAAGTACAAAGCGGCTGAGCGTGTCTGGGGCTGCGAGGCGGCTCCCAGCTGGACTTCCCACGGGGACCCTAGCTTCATGGGGGGCCTGGGCGTCCCGGGCAGACCCCTCAGCTCCCTCTTAGTCCTTCCTAACAGCCTTTTTTCTTTAGCTGAGACAAAACACACCATTTCTCCCACTCCACCTGGCCAGTCCAGGTGGCTGACGCCAGAGCTTCTTACAGGCCCTCCCGGGAAGGAGGAGCTGTGGGACGTTTCTCAAAGCCCCCATGAGGGCCTCGTGGCCGGAGGGAAGAGAGGAGGAGGGCCTCCCAGTCCAGGAAAAGAACTGGTGATGGTAGTGGGGGAGGTGTCCTTTAACCTATTTAAATCCAATCCAGCACAGGGGCCCCGCGGACCTGGCTGTGGCTTACCTGTTTCTACCATCCCTGCCCCCTCTCGGACTGGGTTCAAAGCTCAGCCCTGCGTCTTCCCTGCTGTGTGACTCTAGGCAAACTCCAGTACCTCTCTGGGCTTCACTTCCTCTTCTGTGAGGTAACACTAACCTCGCAGGGTGTGGTGGAGAAGAGTCAATGAATTCAGACAAGGAAAGTTCTAGAATAGTACCTGGCATACAGCAAGCATCCCATAAGTGCATGTGGATCTTAGGATACCCCAGGAGCCTGGCATTTTGCTCCACCAGGGACAAGTGTGCCGGGTTGAGGATGCTTTGGCCGCCACCAACTTTTCTCTAGTTTTCTTTTAAAATGTGCATTTGTTGCTACCATTAAAAAAAAAAAAAAAAAAAAATTGGGGCTGGGCGCAGTGGCTCACACCTGTAATCCCAGCACTTTGGGAGGCCGAGGCGGGTGGTTCACTTGAGGTCAGGAGTTCGAGACCAGCCTGGCCAACATAAAGAAAGCCCATCTCCACTGCAAATACAAAAATTAGCCAGGTGTGGTGGTGCACGCCTGTAATCCCAGCTACTTGGGAGGCTGAAACAGGAGATTCGCTTGAACCCAGGAGGTGGAAGTTGCAGTGTGCCGAGATCGTGCCACTGCACTCCAGCCTGGTGACAGAGCAAGACTCCGTCTCAACAAAACAACAACAAAAACAACAACAAAAACAGTTTCACTCCAAACCCTGGATTTCTGGCCTTTCTTGAAAAATAGGGTGATCCGGCCACCCAGTGGCTGTTATGCCTCAAACATCCGGCGTGTGCCTTGTATGGCAGGGACCTTCGTTGGATAGCAGGAAGCACAGGCCCAGCGGATGGAAGACCCAAAGCTCAGAGAGAGCTTCCGGCTTAGCAGAGGTCACACAGCACTGTGACTGCCATCTGATCCCTTCCCTGTGGAATCAGGTCAGCCCCAGGGTTCACCAGGCGGTCTCTAACCCTTCACATCGAGGGACCCAAACAAAAGTTTCTGGGGCCTGCGTGGAAAGCCGACTCCAGCGCCTTCGACTGTCAGTGTCTCAGTTTGCCCATCTTGAGAATGGGTACGACAGTCGGACAACAGGAAAGATGAAGTATGAGGAGGCACATATGGTCTTCAGCACACAGGGAGTACCCAAAAAGGTTCGATATTTGCAATAGCAACAACAAAATTGAGATTCCCCTTTCTACTTGGAGGAAATCCAGGATCCTTCCAGGAACATTTCTGGGGTGGGCACACTTCAGTTTGGAGAGGGCTCCAAGGCCAAACGGGGGTTTGAGCATAGCCTGACTTCCTCCAGATTCCCAGGCCCGGCGTGCCCCTCCAGAGCAGAGCAGGTGAAAATCTGTATCTTTAAACCAGGAGAGAGACCTGGTGCAAACCTCAGCCTTGCCACTTCCTCAACGCTACGGACATCCCCGAGGAAATAACCTCTCTGGGCTTAAATTTCTTCTTCTTCTTCTTCTTCTTCTTTTTTTTGGACACAGAGCCTCTCTCTGTTACCCAGGCTGGAGTGTGGTGGTTCGATCTTTGCTCACTGCAACCTCCGCTTCCCGGGTTCTAGCAAGTTTCCTGCCTCAGCCACCCAAGTAGCTGGGATTACAGGCACCTGCCACCACAGCCAGCTAATTTTGTATTTTTAGTAGAGACGGGGTTTCACCATGCTGGCCAGGCTGGTCTTGAACTCCTGACCTCAAGTGATCCACCTGCCTCAGTCTCCCAGAAAGTGCTGGGATTACAGGCGTCAGCCACCGGTGGCGCCCGGCCTGGGCTTAAATTTCTTTAAGTGTAAAAGGACTAAATAGTTCCTTCCCCTTAGATACCACAGCATGGCAAGCTCTTCAGAAACGCCAGGAGATTCATGAAAGAAGAAGCACCTCGGAGAATCTGACTGATGCTGGGAACCCTTTCTCCAAAACTGGGCAAAGAGAGATGACCAGGCTGCAAAATGTTTCTGTTTTGGGGGTTGGGGGGAGGGCGAGTCCGTGCCCTAACTCCGATGGTCTTTTATCCAAGGGGGGACTTGGAGGGATTGGGGAGGAGGGAGGAGCTCTGAAGCCACACAGCTGGGTCTTTGGGCAAATTATTTAACTTATTTTGTGCCTCGGTTTTGTCCTCTACAAAATGCGGCTGTTTAAAAGAAATGAATTCCGTATTTGTCAAGTATTAGGTCAGAGTCTAGCATACATTATTTTCCCAATCTCCCCTCCAGGCCTTGCCATCTGCGCAGAAGAAATGGGGTGGGGGGGCTCACCTTCTCGGGAGGCAGGGACCCTCGGCCCCCCGGCTCACCTGTGATACTGAGCTTGCAGTAGCTGAAATTCGTCTTTGATGCGGTCGCAGGAGTCCGAGGTGGTGAATTTGAGTTGCTGGGGTAGGTGCGAAGAGCCCTGTGGGGAAGGGGCGGCCCAGGTCAGGCCCTGGCTTGGGCTGGACCCCCCTCGAGGGCCAGCCGGGAGGGAGCGGCCGCACAGCTGCGGCGCCCCCCCTCCTGCCCCACTTCCTGGGCCCGTGTTTACGGCCCCTGGCGCGGCCCCCACCCGCGCTTCCTGCCCCCCCGCCTCTCCCGGGGGAAGCCGAGGGGGTGGGTGCGCCCGGAGCCGCCCCGACCCCCGCCACCTCCAAGCAGTTGGGGGTGCGTTTTAAGGCCTGCCCTAGATGGGGGCAGGGTGCGCCCTCTACCGCCCCTCCAAAGCGCCGGGAGGGAGTGCACATCCGAGGGGGTTGGAAACGCACCCTAGGGAGCCCCCTCCCCAAGTTGGGGGGCAGCGAGTCCTCCCAGCAAAACCCCCTTGGGGAGGGGTCTCTCGGCGCCCGAAATCTTCCGGGGGGCCCACCCCAGATTCCCAGCGCCCTTCCTCGGGGACGCGCTCTTCCGGGAGGGGTGCGCCTCGGATCGCCCCCCACCACAGGCCCCCAAAGGATCCCCGCGCTAGAGGTGCCTGGCGGGGCTCCCGGAGCGCCCCAGGCCCGAGGCCAAGGCCGTCCGAGGCCCTGCCTGTCCCGGCGAGTCGCGGGGGGGCGCCAAGCCGGGAGCTGGGGCGGGAGGGGGGGCTCGGGGCCCGGAAGCTGGGGTGGATCGGGAACTGGGGGGGTGGATCGGGAACTGGGGGGGTGTCCGGGGGCCGGCGGCAGGAGGGGGGTCGCGCCGGGCTCGGAGCTGGAGAGGGAAGACAGGGCCGGGGAGTTGGGGGGGCGCCGGGCCGGAGGCACCGGGCCTGGGGGTGGGGGGCGCGGGGCAGGGAGCCGGGGGTGGGGAGCGCAGGGCCGGGATCCGGGGTGGGGGCGCCGGCCGGACGGGCTCCGCTTACCGAATGCCTGCTTTGTGGAAACATCATGTCAGTCGCGGCGGGGGGCGCGGGCTGCGCCCCGGCTGTGCGCCCCGCCTCGGGCTGCTGGGGGCGCCGGGCGGCCGCGCCTTTGTCCCGGCGCCGATCGGCAGCTCCCGGGGCCGCCGCCGCCTCCCGCGCCCGGCCTCGCCCGCTTCCTGCGCCCCCTCCCCGCGCGCCCGGCCCCGGCGCGCCCCGGGCCCCGCTTCCTGCGCGCCCGGCGCCCCTCCCCGCCCCTCCCCACCGCCCGCCTCCCCGCTCCCCGGCCCCACCGCTATTGTCTAATGGCGGCGACGCCGGCAGTGGCCGCGGCTCGGCTGCTGCGGAGGCTCCGGCTCCACCTGCCGCCGCCGCCCGTGCCCCGTGCGCGCCGCCGAGGGGGGGGAGGCGCGCGCCCGGGGAGGCCTGCGGATCCCCACCCCGGCCCGCCTCCCCGGGGCCCGCCCGCCGCGGTGACCTTGGGCCTGGCCCGCCCCCGCCCCGGGCCGCGGCCCCCGCCACCCCCCCAACCCAGCAGCAGGCCGGGCCTCGGTTTCCCCATCTGTCAAAGAAAAGGGACCCGGCTGCCTGCGTCGAAGCCGCCGGCCCTACCGTGGCACGACCTGGACGCGTGCCACCGCCGTGCTCTGTGACCTTGGCTCTGGCTGGGCGGTGGTTCTCGCTGAGCCTCAGTTTCCTTTTCTGCAGAAAGGCAGCGGTAATGCCGCCTTTCTCAGGGAAGCCATTCTTGCGACACATTTATAGAACGCCTACTGTGTGCCAGGGCCTGCTGCTCCAGGGCCCTGTGGTGGGGGCGGGGTTGGGGGTCCCTGCTCTGGTGGTGGTGCCTGGAGACAGACAGAGACAAATTAACAAGCTGAATTCCCGGCAGGTCAGATGGTGGGGACAGTTCTGCAGAAAAAGCAGCCGGGAGGATGGCAGGGTAGGAAGGTGCAAAGTTAAACAGGTGGCAGGGAGGATCAGAGTCAGCTTCCTCCGCCCCTAAAACGACCCAAAGAAGGAGAGAGAACAGGGGCATGGGGTACAGAGGTAGTCAGAGGCAGGACCAGCAGGTGCAAAGGCCCTGGGGCAGGACTGTGCCTGGCATCAGGGTGCCAGGGCGAAGGTCAGGAAGGCCGGAGGGAGGCAGGGCTTGGGGCTTCATGCATTTGCCCAGGCCCCCCGCTCCTCAGCAGGGCTTGTGCTTGGGTTAATATTTACTGCTGCATTTTGAGATTCCTAATCATTTTTGAACAAGGGGCCTTTCAGTTTTCTTTTGCACTGGGCCCTGCTAACTCTGTAGCTGGTGAAGCAGGCCAGTCCAGCAAGGACTTGTGGGCCATGGGGAGGACTTGGGTTTTTGGCTGAGTGAAGTGTGAGCCCTGGAAGGCTGTGGGAGGAGGGACGGAACCTGGTGGTTCGTTTTTTGTTTGTTTTTGAGATGGAGTTTAACTCTTGTTGCCCAGGCTGGAATGCAGTGGCGCGATCCCAGCTCACTGCATCCTCTGCCTCCCGCGTTCAAGTGATTCTCCTGCCTCAGCCTCCCAAGTAGCTGGGATTACAGGCATGTGCTACCACGCCCGGCTAATTTTGTATTTTTAGTAGAGATGAGATTTCTCCATGTCGGTCAGGCTGGTCTTGAATTCCCGACCTCAGGTGATCCACCTGCCTCAGCCTCCCAAAGTGCTGGGATTACAGGCGTGAGCCACCTTCCCCAGCTGTTTGTTTTTGAGATGGAGTCTCACTCTGTTGCCCAGGCTGGAGTGCAGTGACGTGATCTTGCTCACTGCAGCCTCCGCCTCCCGGGTTCAAGCGATTCTCCTGCCTCAACCTCTCGTGTGGCTGGGATTACAGGTGCATACCACCATGCCTGGCTAATTTTTGTATGTTTAGTAGAGATGGGTTTCAGCATATTGGCCAGGCTGATCTTGAAATCCTGACGTCGGGTGATCCTCCCGCCTCTATCTCCCAAGAGTGCAGGGATTACAGGTGTGAGCCACCGCACCTGGCCCTGGACTTGCACTTTTGCTCTGAGTGAGGTGGGAATCCTGGAGAGCCGTGGGAAGAGGAGGAATGGGACCTGGTGGCAGTTATGGAAGGATCCCTCTCTCTGCCATTCAGAGAACAGGCCCCAAAGAGGCCATTGAAATAAGGCTGTTACTTTTAAGGTCCTCCTTTGGCAGGTGCTGAGCACACCGTCTCTTCATCATCATCATCCACTAAGCAGCCTGCTCCCTTGGATGAATGCAACTGATTTGGGCCTTGGGTGTTCCCATCTGTAAAAATGCACCCGGAACCCCAGCCTCCTTACCTTGGCAAGTAAGGGTGAGAGCCCTCAGTGTTTAAGATTAATAATCTTTAAAGCAGTGTTTTAATATTTTTATTACTTTTTTTTTTTTTGAGACAGAGTCTCACTCTGTGGCCCAGGCTGGAGTCCAGTGGCGCCACCTCGACTCATTACAAGCTCCACCTCCCGGGTTCATGCCATTCTCCTGCCTCAGCCTCCTGAGTAGCTGGAACTACAGGCATGAGCCACCACTCCCGGCCTAAAAAATTTTTTTAGAGACAGTCTTCTTCTGTTGCATAGGCTGGAGTGCAGTGGTGCAATCAGCTCTCTGCAGCCTCCCACTCCTGGGTTCAAGTGATCCTCCCACCTCAGCCTCCTGAGTAGCTGGGACTACAGGAGTGCACCAGCATGCCCAGGTAATTTTAAATTTTTTTGTAGGCCAGGAGCGGTGGCTCATGCCTGTAATCCCAGCACTTTGGGAAGCCAAGGCCGGTGGATTACAAGGTCAGGAGTTCGAGACCAGCCTGGCCAACATGGTGAAACCCCGTCTCTACTACAAATACAAAAATTACTAGGGTGTTTTGGCGTGCGCCTCTAACTTCCGCTACTTGGAGGCTGAGGCAGGAGAATTGCTGGAAGCTGGGAGGTGGAGGTTGCAGTGAGCCAAGATCGCACCGCTGTACTCCAGCCTGGGTGACAAGAGTGAGACTCTGTCTCAAAAAAACAAAAAACAAAAAGATTAGGGTTAGGAACTAGGATTTTGTATTTTTAAGATTACTGCTACTTGGTGGCCGGGTGCGGTGGCTCACGCCTGTAATCCCCACACTTTGGGAGGCCAAGATGGGCAGATCACCTGAGGTCAGGAGTTCGAGACCAGCCTGACCAAAATGGAGAAACCCCGTCTCTACTAAAAATACAAAATTAGCCGGGCGTGGTGGCACACACTGGTAATCTCAGCCACTTGGGAGGCTGAGGCAGGAGAATTGCTTGAACCCGGGAGGTGGAGGTTGTGGTGAGCCAAGATGGTGCCATTGCACTCCAGCCTGGGCGACAAGAGCGAAACTCTGTCTCAAAAAAAAGAAAGAAAGAAAAAAAGAAACAAAGATTAATACTACTTGGTAACAGCCAAGCCTTCAACCAACCGCGACGCCCTTCGTTTTCAAGCAGGGCCCTGAGAGACTGCGTTCCTAGAACGTCCTTGAATCCAGTCCTGCTGCTAGCACCCCTGCCACCCCACCCCCACAGCTGTGGGGACCAGACACCCCGTCTCCTGGGACGCCACCTGCCAGTGTTTATTTAGGCAGGCGCCTTCCGGTATCAGTGCGCCTGGTGACCAAACACTCCCATTTTCGAAGCCCCCACACTGTCGGGGGAAGCAGAGCTGGACACAGATACTTTGAGCGTGGTGAGGTCAGAGCTGGGCCGCCCAGAGGGACCTAGGCCTGTGAAGGAGAGAGTCATTGTGAAATCATCGTTTTTAGAAAACAGGTTTTTTTTTCTGTATAGAAGGAAGCCCAGAATGCTGGCCCACATTGTAAAGAAGCAAAGCAGGCCGGGCGCGGTGGCTCAAGCCTGTAATCCCAGCACTTTGGGAGGCCGAGACGGGCGGATCACGAGGTCAGGAGATCGAGACCATCCTGGCTAACACGGTGAAACCCCGTCTCTACTAAAAATACAAAAACTAGCCGGGCGAGGTGGCGGGCGCCTGTAGTCCCAGCTACTCGGGAGGCTGAGGCAGGAGAATGGCGTGAACCCGGGAGGCGGAGCTTGCAGTGAGCTGAGATCCGGCCACTGCACTCCAGTCCGGGCGACAGAGCGAGACTCCGCCTCAAAAAAAAAAAAAAAAAAAAAAGAAGCAAAGCAACACAGGGCTGCGTGTGTTTGCTGTGCACCAGGGGCTGCTTTAAGCACTTTAACCCTTAGGTACTGTGGTCACGCCCATTTTAGAATGGGGAAAATAGGCGGGCAAGGTGGCTCAGGCCTGTAATCCCAGCACTTTAGGAGGCCGAGGCAAGCGGATCACTTGAGGGTCAGGAGTTTGAGACTAGCCTGGCCAACATGGCGAAACCCCGTCTCTACTAAAAATACAAAAATTAGCCGGGCATGGTGGTGCACGCCTGTAATCCCAGCTACTCGGGAGGCTGAGGCAGAAGAATCACTTGAACCCGGAAGGCGGAGGTTTCAGTGAGCCTAGATCGTGCCACTGCACTCCAGCCTGGGTGACAGGGTGAGACTCTGTCTCCAAAAATAAAAAATTAAAAAAAAAAAAAAAAAAAAAACAGAAAAAAAAAAATGGGGAAAGTGAGTCACAGAGAGGTGAAGTGACTTGGCCAAAATCACACCGTGGGTAGGGGGCAGAACCAAGATGTAAGCCCAGGCCTTTGACCTTGACCTTGGGCCTTTGAGCACTCTGCAGTGTGGCTTCTGGCAGAGACACGATGGTAGCACGTGCTGCTGGGCTGAGGAGCTAGGATTTTATCTGGAGGGCACCAGGGAGCCACGGGAAGTTTTAGAGCAACATTTTTCAGTTAGTGCCATTGCATTCCCCCCTGGGCGACACAGCGAGACTCCATCTCAAAAAATAAAAGTAGATTGCATCAAAATAGTGTTTATCCTGATGACTTAGGTTTTGGCATCCTCTCAGCTTTTTTATTTTATTTATTTTTATATTTGTTTGTTTATTTATTTATTTATTTTGAGACAGAGTCTCGCTCTGTCGCCCAGGCTGGAGTGCAGTGGCTGGATCTCAGCTCACTACAAGCTCCGCCTCCTGGGTTCACGCCATTCTCCTGCCTCAGCCTCCCGAGTAGCTGGGACTACAGGCGCCCGCCACCTCGCCCGGCTAGTTTTCTGTATTTTTTAGTAGAGACGGGGTTTCGCCGTGTTAGCCAGGATGGTCTCGATCTCCTGACCTCGTGATCCGCCCGTCTCGGCCTCCCAAAGTGCTGGGATTACAGGCTTGAGCCACCGCGCCCAGACTGCTTTTTTATTTTTATTGTTATTTTTGTTGAGATGGGGTTCTGACTGTCACCCACGCTGGAGTGCAGTGGTGTGACTTCGGCTCACTGAAGCCTCAACCTCCTGGGCTCAAGCAATCGGCCCACCGCAGCCTCCCGAGTGTGTGGGACGACAGGCGCGCACCACCACGCCCGACTAATGTTTGTTTTTCATAGAGATGGGGTTTCACCATGTTACCCAGACTGGTCTTGAACTTCTGGGCTCAAGCAATCTGCCCTCCTCAGCCTCCCAAAGTGCTGGGATTACAGGTGTGAGCCACCATGCCCGGCCCCTCTTAAGTTTGACACCAGAATAAAGGACCTCACGCTCAAGTACACTCACCCTGGTCCTAGCCCTGCCTCAATCAAATAGGAAAAGTCTGCTTTTTGGACATTCTGGCCCACATCATTCATTCTCTTGGCGGGCGAGGGGCGTCCTGGGCACTGCAGGGTGCTGAGCAGTGTCCCTCTACTCACTCCATGCCAGGGGCACCCCCGAGATGTTCCCCGCACAGATGTCCCCAGACATCGCCCAGTGTCCCGCGTGGGGCACGATGACACGAGAATGAGCACCCCGGCTTAGAGCATGGACGAAACAAGGCCGCTGGTGGTAGAAGGTTCTCCCTGGTAGTGTGTTGGGAGAATCAGGCGAGAGACGGGCGGCCTGGGCTGGGCCCACCGCAAAGAGCATTACAAGAACAGAATGCGGGTGGCGGGAGGGTGAGGAAGGGCAGACAGCTTGCCGCAGGAGGGAATGTGTAATTAATTGGTGAGAATTGGGGTTTAAGCACATCACACTGTCTGGGTGGCTGTCACTGAGCCCCCCTACCCCGCACACATACCCCCCCACCCCCGTCCCTGGCCCCACGTGTCCAACTCACGGTCTTTCCTCTCCCTGGGATTCTCAGGGCACATCTGGGGCCAAGGCGGGGCGGGGATCTGTCTTATGGATCCAACCGTCTGAGACCAGCCTCAAGGCCTGGTTACAAATGAGTGCTGGGCCCCGCGGCCTCCAGGGCAGAGCCTGGCCCTGGCGCGTGATGGATGGGGCTGCATGGCCATTAATCACAGGCGGGGGAGGAAACAGGTGGCCTCCGTGCAGAAGCAGGGACCTCCCTCTGCTGGGCCCGGGGGAAGGTGGGGCTCAGCTGTCCAGCCCTGGAGTTGAGCACTGGACTGCTGCTACCTGGCCGGGTGACGTGGGGCCATACACGTTGACTGCTCAAGACCTTAGTGTCACCCCACCCGCACTTCCAAATGCAACCTGCAAATACTTAGAGAGCACTTACTCTGTGTCAGGCATGCTTGTAAGTGGAGGTTCTGAGCAGTGACCAAGGAGGAGAGAAATTCCCCCTCCACCTTTTGGAGCTGATAAGCTTAAAACTTTTATTTATTTATATTTTTGGAGACAGAGTTTAGCTCTTGTTGCCCAAGCCAGAGTTCAGTGGCACGATCTCGGTTCACTGCAACCTCTGCCTCCCAGGTTCAAGCTATTCTCCTGCCTCAGCCTCCCGAGTAGCTGGGATTACAGGTGTGAGCCACCATGCCTGGCTCATTTTTTGTATTTTTAGTAGAGATGGTGTTTCTCCATGTTGGCAAGGCTGGTCTTGAACTCCTGACCTCAGGTGATCCTCCCATCTTGGCCTCCCAAAGTGCTGGGATTACAGGAGTGAGCCACCACACCCTGCCTTAATTTTTTATTCTTAGTAGAGACAGGGTTTTGCCATGTTGGCCAGGCTGGTCTTGAACTCTTGACCTCACGTGATCCACCTGCTTTGGCCTCCCAAAGTGCTGGGATTACAGCCGTGAGCCACTGTGCCCGGCTGACAGTAATTATTTATTATCCTCATATTCCAGATGAGGAAACTGTGGCTCACAAAGGGGCAATCATGGATTTTGTCTGCCTTCCTCTCCACCCCCAGAGCTCTGTCACACAACAGGCCTTCATTGAACACTTGCATGCTTGGTCTTCGTCGAGATCCTAGGGATACAGTGACCCACGTAGCTCTAACCTTACAGCCTAGCAGGGAGCCAGACATTAATCAAATCACTGTACAAACATATGTGGCTATAATCCCTCAGCAATCCCATTGGCTCCAGCTTTACCAATACACCCAGAATCCAATCAATTCCCACCAACTACAGGGTTACCATCCTGGCTCACGTCCCCATCAACTTGCTCAGTGCAGCAGTCTCTCATCTCACGTAGTAGTTTTTGGGTGGACGTGACAACAGCAATAATGACAGAAACAAAAAAAATGTAATGGCTTAAGTGCATGGAACTGAACATTGATGATATTAGTGTTGACTTCAGGCATGGCTCGATCCAGGGGTTCCAACATTATCAGGATCCTGTGTCACTGTGCATAGCTGAGACAGCTGTCTCCCATGGCGGCAAACAAACACAGTTTCCCAGCAGCTGTAGGCTTTCACCCTCCCAAGTCAGCAACTCAGGCCAATTCCTTCTGCTTAATTACAGCATGTCTCAGGACTCATTCCCATTGGCCAGGCTTATGTTGCATGACACCCCTGATTTAATCCCTGTGTTCTGACTAGAATCCTCTGGTTGACCAATCTTGGGTCACATGACTTTTCCATTTCAATCTTTTTTTTTTTTTGAAATGGAGATGGAGTCTCACTCTGTTGCCCAGGCTAGAGTGCAGTGGCATGATCCTGGCTTACTGCAACCTCCCCCTACCGGGTTCAAGCGGTTCTCCTGCCTCAGCCTCCAGGTAGCTGGGATTACAGGCATGTACCACCACGCCCAGCTAATTTTGTATATTTAGTAGAGACGGGGTTTCACCTTGTTAGCCAGGCTGATCTCTGTCTCAAAATAATAATAATAATAGTAATAATAATAATAATAATAAAACAAGAGCTTCTTCTTCTTTTTTTTTTTTTTAGACGGAGTCTCACTCTGTCACCAGGCTGGAGTACAGTGGCGCGATCTCAACTCACTGCGACCTCCGACTCCTGGGTTCAAGCGATTCTCCCGCCTCAGCCTCCTGAGTATTTGGCATTGCAGGCACCCGCCACCACACCCAGCTAATTTTTGTATTTTCAGTAGAGACGGGGTTTCAGCATGTTGGCCAGGATGGTCTCGATCTCCTGACCTCGTGATCCACCCACCTCAGCCGCCCAAAGTGTTGTGATTACAGGCATGAGCCGCCGCGCTGGGCCAAATGTTTTGTTTTTGTGCTTTTCACTGTCCCCAGCGCTCCCAGCTGCTGCCCTTGGGAGCCTGGTGTTGGCAGGACTATGAGTCGCTGCTGGGGTGTTTAAGGGCATTTAAAAGGTGTTCCCAACATTTCCCGGGGGCTGTGCACTAATTAGGTGATTAGTAGGCTGGCTCCGGCAGATGTCTGTTTGGGGATACCAGGGGACTGTGGGGAACAGGGAAGTGTGGCTGCCAACCAGGCCTGCCCTCCAGAGGCCCCACTGCCTCCCCGTAGACACACAAGGGGTAAATGCCAGCCTCAGCTTTGGGATGGGTGGGCTGTGTGTCTCTGGACAAGTGGCTGTCCCTCTCTGGTCCCATCTATCTGCTTTCCCATCTATCTAGTGGGCTGTGGGCATATACTGTGGTCCTGTAGGACCCGGAGCCACTATTCTTGCTCTCTGGTGCTCAGATACCTCTAACCTCTCCTCCCAGCAAAATAATCATCCCCTTTATCATAAATGGCTGAGGTTTACCAAACTCTCAGAGCCCCAGAACTGATCCAGGCCTTCAAGCTAGGTGCAGTTATTACTACCATTTTTTTCTTTTTCTTTCCTTTTATTTTAATTTCAGAGACAGGGTCGGGCTCTGTCGCCCAGGCTAGAGTGCAGTGGCGTGATCACAGCTCACTGCAGCCTCCACCTCCCAGGCTCAAATGCTCCTCCCAGCTCAGCTTCCTGAGTAGCCAGGACTACAGGTGCACACCACCACGCCTGGCTAATTATAACATTTTTTTGTAGGGAAGGGGTCTCCCTATGTGACCCAGACTGGTTTTGAAATCCTGGGCTCAATCGATCCACCCACCTCGGCCTCCCCAATTGTTGGGATTACAGGTGTGAGCCACTGTACGTGGCCAAATTTTGTGGGATTTTTTTTTTGTTTGTTTTTTGTTTTTGAGACAGAGTCTTGCTCTGTTGCCCAGGCTGGAGTGCAATGGCGCGATCTTGGCTCACTGCAATGTCCGTCTCCCAGGCTCAAGCAATTCTCCTGCTTCAGCCTCCCAAGTAGCTGGGATTCCAGCTGCCCACCACTATAGCTGGCTAATTTTTGTATTTTTAGTAGAGATGGGGTTTCACCATGTTGGCCAGGCTGGTTTTGAACTCCTGACCTCAAATAATCCACCCGCCTCGGCCTCCCAAAGACCTGGGGTTACAGGCATGAGCCACAAAAATTGAGTCCAATTTCTGCTCACACCAGAGACCAGGATAAACTCCCAATGGGGCAGACAGCATAAATCAGGGTGAACCCAGCTCCAGGGATTCTCCTCCTCTCTCCCTCCCCACTCGGGGTGTGGATTTCAATGTGTTCAGCTGCCTAGACCCAGTAGGAGAGATGATCATGGGACGCAGAGTCTCTTGAGGGGGTCCGTGGAATCCCATAACCCAGAGGGTCTCAACCAGGGTGATTCTGCTCCCGGGGGCCCTGGGTGATGTCTGGGGACATTTGTGGTTGTCACAATGGTGGGTGCTCTTGGCATGGAGTGGGTGGAGGCCAGGGATGCTGCTCAGCACCCTGCAGTGCCCAGGACGGCTTCACCCCAGATAACTATTTAGCTCCAAATGTCCACAGCGTCCAGGGGAGAGACCTCATTCCGGAGCTCGGTAGCCACCAACCATGCATGGTTACTTACGTTTACACTGAGTTGGCTGGAAACGGACCAGGCTGTAATTAACCCCAGCGCTTTGGGAGGTCGAGGCGGGAGGATTGATTGAACCCAGGAGGTCGAGGCTGCGGTGCGCTATGATCGCGGCCCTGCACTCTAGCCTAGGTAGCAGTGACATGCTGTCTGTATTTAAAAAAAAAAAAAAAAAAAAAAAAAAAAAGATAAAAATGAGATGAAAGATGCATTTCCTCAGTTGCCCTGGCCACGATTCAGGGGCTCAGCAGCCACCAATGGCCACCACGTGGGACGCCACGGAGCTAGAATGTAGGCGTTGTGGCAGAACGTCCTAGTGGGCCGTGCTGCGCAGAGACCTCCCCGGGTGCTGGCGCTCCCCGCCCCCCCACCCCCCCCCACCCCCCACCCCCCACCCACGCGGCGCAGGTGCCGCTGGCCGCGGTTCCACAGATGCCCACACGGGGGCAGTGTGTCATCAGGATCCCGCGCACCTTGGCTCAGGTCGCCTGCACCTGCCCTCTCCTCAGGGAAGGTGAGTGAGGCCACTAGGGGTTTGGAAACAGCAGCATCTTGGCTTACAAATCCTTTGCGAGCCCCTGCTGTGTGCCAGGCTGTGTGCTTGGACAGCTCAGTAAATCAGAGAGTCTCATGCATGCTTTCTCCACCTGCTCACCGTGGACATCATGGGAGGGATGGTTCTTTGGGGCGGGGCTGTCCTGGGCACTGCAAGGTGCTGAGCAGCGTCCCTGGCCTCCTCCCACTCCATGCCAAGAGCACCCACCATTGTGACAACCACAAATATCCCCAGACATGACCCAGTGCCCCCTGGAAGCAGAATCACCCTCCAGATGAGACTCCCTGGGTTAGGGGGTTCCACGGACCCCAAGAGACTCTGCGTCCCATGATCCTCTGCCCTGCTGAGGTCCCAGGAGGCTGCACACATTGAAATCCACACCCGGAGTGGAGAGGGAGAGAGGAGGAGAATCCCAGGAGCTGGGGGTCCCCCTGGTTTATACCGTCTGCCCCAGTGGGAGCTTGTTCTGCTCTCTCGTGTGAGCAGGGAGCACACTCGATTTTTCCCCCAAATAATTAATTAAGAGTTCCCCATTCTCTGCACTGTGGACGTTCAGGGCTGGATCGTTCTCTGGGGCGAGGCCATCTTGGGCACTGCAGGGTGCTGAGCGGTGTCCCTGGCCTCCACCCGCTCCACGCCAGGAGCACCTCCTCCCCAAGTCCTGACAACCAGAAATGTCCCCAGACACTGCTGTCAATCTCCTTATCAGGGGGTGCAAAATCACCCCCACCTGAGAATTCCTTTCTTTTTTTTTGTTTGTTTTGAAACAGAGTCTTGCTCTGTCGCCCAGG
The DNA here is from genome assembly GCF_007565055.1 of Rhinopithecus roxellana. Lineage (NCBI taxonomy): Eukaryota > Metazoa > Chordata > Mammalia > Primates > Cercopithecidae > Rhinopithecus > Rhinopithecus roxellana. The sequence continues at coordinate 12,666,136 of NC_044556.1, forward strand.
CTGGAGTGCAGTGGCCGGATCTCAGCTCACTGCAAGCTCCGCCTCCCGGGTTTACGCCATTCTCCTGCCTCAGCCTCCCCAGTAGCTGGGACTACAGGCGCCCGCCACCTCGCCCGGCTAGTTTTTTGTATTTTTTTTTTTTTTTTTTTTTTTGAGGCGGAGTCTCTCTCTGTCGCCGGGACTGGAGTGCAGTGGCCAGATCTCAGCTCACTGCAAGCTCCGCCTCCCGGGTGTACACCATTCTCCTGGCTCAGCCTCCCGAGTAGCTGGGACTACAGGCGCCCGCCACCTCGCCCAGCTAGTTTTTGTATTTTTAGTAGAGACGGGGTTTCACCGTGTTAGCCAGAATGGTCTCGATCTCCTGACCTCGTGATCCGCCCGTCTCGGCCTCCCAAAGTGCTGGGATTACAGGCTTGAGCCACTGCGCCAAGCCAGAGATGGGGTTTCACTGTGTTAGCCAGGATGCTCTCGATCTTCTGACCTCGTGATCTGCCCGCCTCGGCCTCCCAAAGTGCTGGGATTACAGGCGTGAGCCACCGTGCCCAGGCAAGAATTCCTTTCTAATGAATCAACTCATCGCACATAGAAATAAATAAATACATATTTATTTAGTTTTATTTAGTATTTTTGAGATGGAGTCTTGCTCTTGTCACCCAGGCTGGAGTGCAATGGCACGATCTCAGCTCACTGCAACCTCCACCTCCCAGGTTCAAGTGATTCTCCTGCCTCAGCCTCCCAGGTAACTTGGATTACAGGCGCCTGCCACTGCGCCCAGCTAATTTTTGTAGTTTTTAGTAGAGATGGGGTTTTGCCATGTTGGCCAGGCTGGTCTTGAACTTGTTAAGGCTGGTCTTGAACTCGTTAAGGCTGGTCTTGGTCTCTATTAAAAATGCAAAAGTTGGCCGGGCGCGGTGGCTCAAGCCTGTAATCCCAGCACTTTGGGAGGCCGAGACGGGCGGATCACGAGGTCAGGAGATCGAGACCATCCTGGCTAACACCGTGAAACCCCGTCTCTACTAAAAAATACAAAAAACTAGCCGGGCGAGGTGGCGGGCGCCTGTAGTCCCAGCTACTGGGGAGGCTGAGGCAGGAGAATGGCGTGAACCCGGGAGGCGGAGCTTGCAGTGAGCTGAGATCCGGCCACTGCACTCCAGCCTGGGCGAGAGAGCGAGACTCCGTCTCAAAAAAAAATAAAATAAAATAAAATAAAATAAGTAAAAAAAATAGGCCGGGCGCGGTGGCTCAAGCCTGTAATCCCAGCACTTTGGGAGGCCGAGGTGGGCGGATCATGAGGTCAGGAGATCAAGACCATCCTGGCTAACACGGTGAAACCCCTTCTCTACTAAAAAGTACAGGCCGGGCGCGGTGGCTCAAGCCTGTAATCCCAGCACTTTGGGAGGCCGAGACGGGCGGATCATGAGGTCAGGAGATCGAGACCATCCTGGCTAATACGGTGAAACCCCGTCTCTACTAAAAAATACAAAAAACTAGCCGGGCGACGAGTCGGGCGCCTGTAGTCCCAGCTACTTGGGAGGCTGAGACAGGAGAATGGCGTCAACCCGGGAGGCGGAGCTTGCAGTGAGCTGAGAGCCGGCCACTGCACTCCAGCCTGGGCGGCAGAGCAAGACTCCATCTCAAAAAAAAAAAAAAAAAAAAAAAAAGTACAAAAAACTAGCCGGGCGAGGTGGCGGGCGCCTGTAGTCCCAGCTACTGGGGAGGCTGAGGCAGGAGAATGGCGTGAACCCGGGAGGTGGAGCTTGCAGTGAGCCGAGATCCGGCCACTGCACTCCAGCTTGGGCGACAGAGCGAGACTCCGTCTCAAAAAAATAAAAATAAAAATAAAAATAAATAAAAATGCAAAAGTTAGCCAGGTGTGGTGGTGGGAGCCCGTAATCCCAGGTACTCAGGAGGCTGAGGCAGGAGAATCATTTGGCTGAGGCAGATGTTGCAGTGAGCAGATATCGTGCCATTGCATTCCAGCCTGGGCAACAAGAACAAAATTCCATCTCAAAAAAATAAATTAAAAAAAAAAATTGGCCAGGCACGGTGGCTCACACCTGTAATCCCAGCACTTTGGGAGGCCGAGGCGGGCAGATCATGAGGTCAGGAGATCGAGACCATCTTGGCTAACATGGTGAAACCCCGTCTCTACTAAAAATACAAAAAAATTAGCCAGGCGTGGTGGCGGGTGCCTGTAGTCCCAGCTACTCGGGAGGCTGAGGCAGGAGAATGGCGTGAACCCGGGAGGCAGAGCTTGCAATGTGCCGAGATTGTGCCACTCACTCCAGCCTGGGTGACAGAGCGAGACTCCGTCTCAAAAATAAATAAATAAAGTAATTAATTAACATGAGCCAGGCACGGTGGCTCATGCCTATAATCCCAGCACTTTGGGAGGCTGAGGTGGGAGGATCACTTGAGACCAGGAGTTTGAGGCTGAAGTGAGCCTGGATTGCACCACTGCCCTCCAGCCTGGGTGACAGAGTGAGACTCTGACTCAAAAATAAATAAATAAATAAATAAATAAATACCCCTCCTTCTCACTTTATTTACCTATTTTCCAAATAGATTCATGGATTCTCTCTCTCTCTCTCTTTTTCTTTTTTAGACGGAGTTTCACTCTGTCACCCAGGCTGGAGTGCAGTGGCACGATCTCAGCTCACTGCAACCTCTGCCTCCTGGGTTCAAGCAGTTCTCGTGCCTCAGCCACCCTAGTAGCTGGAATTGCAGGCATGCATCACCACACCCAGCTAATTTTTGTATTTTTAGTAGAGATGGGAATTTGCCACGTTGGCCAGGCTGGTCTCGAACTCCTGATCTCAGGGTATCTGCCTGCCTCGACCTCTGGAAGTGCTGGGATTACTGGAGCCTCCCGAGTAGCTGGGACTACAGGTGCCATCACGCCTGGCAAATTTTATTTTATTTTTTGTGGAGACAGATTCTTCCTGACAAGCCCAGGCTGGTCTTGAACTCCTGGGCTTAAGTAATGTGCCTGCCTTAGCCTCCCAAGGTGTTGAGACTACAGGCATGAGACACCTCGCCTGGCCCAGAAGGAGGGGTTTAGAAGGGGTAAAAGGGACAAACAAAGCTAGATTGTGTAGGGATGGAGTTCACATGGTGGGTAGAGAGTTCCAGGCAGAAGGCACAGGCTGTGCAAAGGCCCTGGGGTAGGACTGTGTCTGATGAGTTGGAGGAACACTAAGGAGACCTGTGTGGCTGGAGCAAAGTGAGGAAAGGGAGAGAGGGAGGAGGGAGGGCAGGGAGGGGCTGGCGCAGGTCCTGCAGGGCCTTGTGGGTCATGGAGCAGACTTGGGCTTTTCCAGCAGGAAGATGGGAGCCACGGAGGGCTGTGAGCCAAGGAGGGACGGGCCCTGACTCAGGTTTGAATTCAGTTGTGAAGGCTGGGTATGGTGGCTCATGCTTGTAATCCCGGCACTTTGGTAGGCTGAGGCAGGAGGATCACTTGAGATCAGGAGCTCAAAACCAGCCTGGCCAACATGGTGAAACCCCGGCTCTACTAAGAAATACACAAATTAGCCGGGCGTGGTGGCGCGCATCTGCAGTCCCAGCTACTCAGGAGGCTGAGTCACAAGACTCGCTTGAACCCAGGAGGGGAAGGTTACAGTGAGCCGAGATTGCACCACTGTACTCCAGACTGGGCAACAGCGTAAGACTCCATCGGAAAAATAAATAAATAAATAAATACAAATAATTCAGTGTGAATTTAACATGAAGAGGCTTCTCCACGAAGTCCATGTCGGCAGAAACCAGGCAGGAGCTGTCCCTGGCTGTGCCTGGGCGTGTCTGTGGATGTTCAGACCTCCCTGGGCTCAGAATCGGCTTGTTTCAAATGCAGCTTCCTGGGGCCGACTCTCTGCACGGTCTAATTCAGCAAAGGCGGGGCAGAGTCTGAGCTGTGACCCGTGTCCCGCGTGTTTCCCGAATCATAAGATCAGATGAGCCTGTGGGCAGAAGCTTTGTAGGAGGCTGTGTGCATGGCCAGAGCCTGCAGCCCTGGGTGCAATCTGTTTTGCCCTTACTTGGGAATAAGAAACTCAACCTGCTCACAGGACAAAATGGTTTCTAATGTTTGTTTTTTTTTAAAACAGAAAGTCTTGGCTCAGTTATTTGCCCGAAGCCAGAATTGGGATAATCAAGGAACTTAACCAAAACATTCATTCATTTGTTCGGATTTAGTACATTTCTTTATTTTTATTTTTTTAGAGACAGGGTCTTGCTCTCTTGCCTGGGCTGGAGTGCAGCGGTGCGATCATAGCTCACTACAGCCTTGGCCTCCTGGGCTCAAGTGATCCTTCCTCCTCAGCCTCCTGAGTAGCTGGGATTAAGGTGTGTGCTATGGCACCCTGACAGATTTACTACATATATATACACACACATACACACACACACATATATATATTTGAGATACAGTCTTGCTCTGTCGCCCAGGCTGCAGATCATAGTGTGATCTCGGCTCACTGCGACCTCTGCCTCCCGGGTTCAAGTGATTCTCCTGCCTCCTGCCTCAGCTCCCCACTAGCTGGGACTATAGGTTTGCATCACCATGCCTGGCTAAGTTTTGTATTTTTAGTAGACACTGAGTGATCCTGACCTCAGGGGATCTGCCCGCCTTGGCTTCCCAATTTTTTTTTTTTTTTGAGACAGGGTTTCCCTCTTGTTGCCCAGGCTCTAATGCAATGGCATGATCTCGGTTCACTGCAACCTCCGCCTCCCGGGCTCAAGTAATTATCACGCCTCAGTCTCCTGAGTAGCTGGGATTACAGGTGCCCGCCACCATGCCTGGCTAATTTTTGTATTTTTAGTAGAGACGGGGTTTCACCATGTTTGCCAGCCTGGTCTCAAACTCCTGACCTCAGGTGATCCGCCTGCCTCTGCCTCCCAAAGTGCTGGGATTTCAGGCGGGAGCCACCACACCCGGCCACAGGTAGCTCTTATATCCCTGTTTTGCTAAAAGGAAATGGAGGCTGAGGAAGGCTGAGTCCCTGGTTCAAGGTCACAGCTCAAGGTCATGGAGTTGGGAGGGACCGCAAGGAGGCAGAGTGGGGATTTGAACCCAGGGATTCTGGGTGCAGGGTCTGTGTTGTTATCTGCCCCAAAACTTTTCCACACATGTACAGCCTCCACCTGGGCACAGCCCTATCCTCCCTCACCTTGACGAGCCAAGTCCTGTCTGCCCTGGTCCCCTTGATGCAGGACAGGTGAGCCCCAAAACTGGGGCTTAGCCTGGAAGGGTTCTTGGCTTTACCCAGGGAAGATTGCAAGGGCAGGTGGAATTAGAAAGGAAGTTTTTGTTTGTTTTTTGTTTTTTGAGACGGATTCTCATTCTGTCACCCAGGCTGGAGTGCAGTGGCAAGATCTTGGCTCACCGCAGCCTCCGTCTCTTGGGTTCAAGCGATTCTCCTGCTTCAGCCTCCCAAGAGCTGGGATTACAGGCACGCGCCACCACGCCCGGCTAATTTTTGCATTTTTAGTAGAGTTGGGGGTTTTACCACGTGGGCCAGGCTGGTCTCGAACTCCTGACCTCAGGTGATCTGCCCGCCTCGGCCTCCCAAAGTGCTGGGATTACAGGCGTGAGCCATGGTGCCCAGCCTGTTTATTTTTTTGAGACAGGGCCTTGCTCTGTGGCCAAGGCTAGAGTGCAGTGTTGCAATCATCGCTTACTACAGCCTCAACCTCCCAGGCTCAAGCAATCCTCTCACCTTAGCCTCTTGAGTAGCTGGGACTACAGGTGCATGCCACCACACCTGGCTACTTTTTAATGTTGTATTTTTAGTAGAGATGGGGTCTGGATATGTTGCCCAAGCTGTTCTTGGACTCCTGGGCTCAAACGATTCTCTGGTCTCGGCCTCCCAAAGTACTGTGATTCCAGGTGTGGGGCACTGGGCCTGGACAAGCATCTTTCCACGTGCCCATTGGTATACGGAAATTTTTATCACTACCCTTGTTTCACCAATGAAGAGATGGAGATTCAGAGAGGGCAAGCCACCCCCTGAAAGTCACACAGCCTGGGGAGGGTGTGCTAGATGAGAAACAGAGAGCCGGACTCCCAGCTTCCAGCAGTGTAAACTATGGCTATTGTTAGTATGGAGCGTAGGCGTCTGTATTGACATGTCTTCATTTCTTTTGGCAAAATAACTAGGAATGAAATGGCTAGATCCTGTTTACTTACTTAAAATAAATATAAATAGATCCTGTTTATTTATCTATTTATTTATTTATTTATTTAATATTTTTTTTTCAGACAGAGTCTCACTCTGTTGCCCAGGCTGGAGTGCAGTGGCATCTAAGTTCACTGCAACCTCTGCCTCCTGGGTTCAAGCAATTCTCCCGCCTCAGCCTCCCGAGTAGCTGGGATGACAGGCGCCTGCCACCACGCCCAGCTACCTTTCATTTTTTTTTTTTTTTGAGACAGTGTCTCGCTTTGTCACCAGGCTGGAGTGCAGTGGTGCGATCTCTGCTCACTGCAACCTCTGCCTCCCTGGTTCAAACGATTCTCCTGCCTCAGCCTCCCGAGTAGCTGGGACTACAGATGCGTGCCACCACACCCAGTTAATTTTTGTATTTTTAGTAGAGTTGGGGTTTTACCATGTTGGCCAAGATGGTCTCGATCTCTTGACCTCGTGATCTGCCCACCTCGGCCTCCCAAAGTGCTGGGATTACAGGTGTGAGTCACTATGCCCGGCCACTTTTGTATTTTTAGTAGAGACGGGGTTCTATCATGTTGGCCAGTCTGGTCTCGAACTCCTGAGTTCAAGTGATCCACCCACCTCGGCCTCCCAAAGTTCTGGGTTTACAGGTATGAACCACAGCGCCTGGCCCTAAATCCTGTTTAAATTTTTAAGAATCCGGCCAGGCGCGGTGGCTCATGCCTGTAATCCCAGCACTTTGGGAGGCCAAGGCGGGTGGATCACGAGGTCAGGAGATCAAGACCGTCCTGGCTAACACGGTGAAACCCCGTCTCTACTAAAAAATACAAAAAAAATTAGCCGGGCGTGGTGGTGGGCGCCTGCAGTCCCACCTACTCAGGAGGCTGAGGCAGGAGAATGGCATGAACCCGAGAGGTGGGGCTTGCAGTGAGCCGAGATTGCACCACTGCACTCCAGCCTGGGCGACAGAGCGAGATTCCATCTCAAAAAAAAAAAAAATTTTTTTTAAATGTGCTGGACGTTTTTCCAAAGTAGCTGCACTATTTCGCATTCCCACTAGTCACGGAGGAGAATTCCAGTTGCTCCCTTTTTTTGTTTGTTTGTTTTCAGATTAGAGGTTCTCATTTTGTGTGCCAGGCTGGAGAACAGTGACGTGATCATAGCTCACTGCAGCCTCGGACTCCTGGGCTCAATCGATCCTGCCACCTCAGCCTCCCAGGAAACTGAGACCACAGGCATGCACCACCATACCTTACTCATTTATTATTTTTTGTAGAGATGGGGTCTTGCTGTGTTGCCTGGGCTACTCTTGAACTCCTGAGCTTAGGTGATCCTCATGCCTTGGCCTCCCAAGTAGCTGGGACCAGAGGCATGTGCCACCATGCCCAGCTTGATGATTTTTTTATTTTTTAATTTTGAGACAGAGTCGCTCTGTCCCCCCAGGCTGGAGTGCAATGGTACAATCTTGGCTCACTGCAACCTCTGCCTCCCGGGTTCAACCGATTCTCCTGCCTCAGCCTCCCAAGTAACTGGGATTACAGGCACCCACCACCATGCCCGGCTAATTTTTGTATTTTTAGCAGAGACAGGGTTTCACCTTGTTGGCCAGGCTGGTCTTGAACTCCTGACTAGGTGATCCGCCCACCTCGGCCTCCCAAAGAGCTAGGATTACAGGTGTGAGCCACTGTGCTTGGCCTGATGATTTTCTTTTTCTTTTGAGATGGAGTCTCTCTCTGTTGCCCAGGCTGGAGTGCAGTGGCATGGTCTTGGCTCACTGCAACCTCTGCCTCCTGGGTTCACGCCATTCTCCTGCCTCAGCCTCCCAAGTACCTAGGACTACAGGCGCTCACCACCACGCCCGGCTACTTTTTTGTATTTTTTTTTTTTAGTAGAGATGGGGTTTCATTGTGTTAGCCAGGATTGTCTCCGTCTCCTGACCTCGTGATCCACCTGCCTCAGCCTCCGAAAGTGCTGGGATTACAGGTGTGAGCCACCGTGCCCGACCTTTTTTTTTTTTTTTTTTTTTTTAATTTTTGAGACAGAGTCTCGCTCTGTTGCCCAGGCTGGAGTGCAGTGGCGTGATCTCAGCTCACTACAACCTCCGCCTCCCAGGTTCAAGCCATTCTCCCACCTCAACCTCCTGAGTAGCTGGGATTACAGGCACCTGCCAACATGCCCGGGTAATTTTTGTATTTTTGTAGAGACGGGGTTTCACTGTGTTGGCCAGGCTGGTCTTCAATTTCTGACCTCAAGTGATCCACCTGTCTCAGCCTCCCAAAGTGTTGGGATTACAGGCGTGAGCCACCTGGCCCGGCTGATTTTCTTTTTTTTTTTTTTTTGAGATGGAGCCTGGCTCTGTCGCCCAGGCTGGAGTGCGGTGGCACAATCTCGGCTCACTGCAAGCTCCACCTCCTGCGTTCAAGCGATTCTCCTGCCTCAGCTTCACAAGTAGCTGGGACTACAGGCGCCCACCACCTTGCCCGGCTAATTTTTTTGCATTTTTAGTAGAGACGGGGTTTCACCGTGGTCTCGATCTCCCGACCTTGTGATCTGCCAGTCTCAGCCTCCCAAAGTGCTGGGATTACAGGTGTGAGCCACCGTGGCGGGCCGCCCGGCCGATTTTCTTTATGCCAGGCAATGACTGCCCATTTCCACCCTGAGGCCTGGAGGGGGCTGCTATTTGGGTGCGGAGGGTGCTGCCCCCTGACTCCGGAGCTGTGGTTCTGGCAACAGGTGCCCCTGCACCCTGCCTGTCCTCAGTCCGGGTCCTTGTCACCTTTGTCCTCACTCGCAGCTCTGTGCCAGGAAATGGCCTTGTTCTCGCCCCGGGCCCTCATAAAATCCAGTTCCTCAAAGTCCAGGAGGCCAAGGCCACAAAGAAGGGAGGAGGCAGTGGGGAGCTGAGGAGGGAGGGAGGGGCCTCCAACGCCATGAAGGCACTGCTGTGAGTGTGGACTTTGTCACTCTGGGCCGCTGGGTGGGGATGCTGGAGTCAATGTTCAGCTCCGGGTTGGGGCCCAGGGTCAACTTCCCATCTCTTGATGGGCCTCAGTTTCCCCATCTTATCCACCGGAGGCTTTCTGGGTCCTGGCCCAGTTCTGGCGCACAGTGGGCACTGAGAATGGAAGACCTCCATGTTGCTCTGTTGTTTCTTTTCTTTCTTTCTTTCCCTGCTCCCCTCCGCTCCCCTCCCCTCCCCTCCCCTCTCCTCTCCTTCTTTTCTTTCTTTTTTTGAGGAGTCTCACTCTGTTGCCGAGGCTGGAGTGCAGTGGTACGATCTTGGCTCACAGCAACCTCTGCCTCCTGGGTTCAAGAGATTCTCCTGCCTCAGCCTCCCAAGTAGCTGGGATTACAGATGCCCACCACCACACCCAGATAATTTTTGTATTTTTCGGTAGAGACGGGGTTTCACCATGTTGCCAGACTAGCCTCAAACTCCTGACCTCAGGTGATCCACCCGCCTTGGCCTCCTAAAGTTCCAGGATGACAGGTGACAGCCAACACGCCTGGCCTTTTATTTTTCTTTCTGCCAGAGTCTCACTCTGTCATCCAGGCTGGAGTGCAGTGGCACAATCACAGCTCACTGCAGCCTCAAACTCCTGGCCCCCGCAATCCTCCCACCTCAGCCTCCCAAAATGCAGGGATTATAGGCGTGCGTCAATACACCCAGCTACTTTTTAAATTTTTTGTAGAGATGGGTTTTGTTTTTGATGGCCAGGCTAGTCTCCAACTCCCGGCCTCTAGCGATCCTCCTACCTCAGCCTTCTGAGGTGCTGGGATTACAGGCGTGAGCCCCTGCGCCTGGCCCAGACTGTTATTCCTGCTCCGCACTGGATCTCCTCCCAACAATGCCCAGGGCAGCCCTGCAGCCAAGAGGGGGTTTCTACAGAGTTTGTTTAATAAATGCTCAAGGCTGGGCGTGGTGGCTCATGCCTGTAGTCCCAGCACATTGGGAGGCTGAGGTGGGCAGGTCACAAGGTCAGGAGTTCGAGACCAGCCTGGCCAACATGGTGAAACCCCATCTCTACTAAAAACACAAAAATTAGCTGGGTATGGTGGCACACGCCTGTAATCCCAGCTGCTTGGGAGGCTGTGGCAGGAGAATCGCTTGAGCCCAGAGGCGGAGGTTGCAGTGAGCCAAGATTACCCCACTGCACTTCAGCCTGGTGGACAGAGCAAGACTCCGTCTCAAACAAACAAACAAAAAAATTGCTCAAGGCCAGGTGCAGTGACTCACACCTGTAATCCCAGCACTTTGGGAGGCTGAGGCGGGCAGTTCACTTGAGGTCAACTGTTCAAGACCAGCCTGGTCAACATGGTGAAACCCATCTCTATTAAAAATACAAAAATTAGGCCGGGCGCGGTGGCTCAAGCCTATAATCCCAGCACTTTGGGAGGCCGAGACGGGCGGATCACAAGGTCAGGAGATCGAGACCATCCTGGCTAACACGGTGAAACTCCGTCTCTACTAAAAAATACAAAAAACTAGCCGGGCGAGGTGGTGGGCACCTGTAGTCCCAGCTACTCGGGAGGCTGAGGCAGGAGAATGGCGTAAACCCGGGAGGCGTAGCTTGCAGTGAGCTGAGATCCGGCCACTGCACTCCAGCCTGGGCGACAGAGCGAGACTCCATCTCAAAAAAAATAAAAAAAATAAAAATAAAATAAAATAAAATAAAATAAAATTAGCAGGGCGTGGTGGCAGGTGCCTGTAATCTCAGCTACCTGGCACGCTGAGACATGAGAATCGCTTGAACCCAGGAAGCAGAGGTTGCAGTGAGCTGAGATCACACCACTGCACTCCAGCCTGGGCAACAGGCAACAGAGTGAGACTCCATTTCAAAACACACACAAAAATCAAAAAGTAAGTAAATAAGTAAATATCCAGTCTAGTACCTGGCCCATAGCAGATGCCCAATCAATAATCGTCAATAAATAGATCCATTTCAAATTGTGACAAAGTCTCTGAAACAAAAGCATGGTATTATGGCAGAGACTGGTTGAGGGGGGAGGATTGTTTGAGCCCAGGAATTTGAGATCAGCCTGGGCAAGCTAGTGAGATCCCATCTCTACAAAAAATTAAACAAATTTAGCTGAGTGTATTGGTGGGCACCTGTAGTCCCAGCTACTCGGGAGGCTAAGGCGGGAGGATCATTTAAGCCCAGGAAGTCGAGGCCGCGGTGTGCTGAGATTGTGCCACTGCACTGTAGCCTGGGCGACAGATCAGGATCCTGTCTCAAAAAAAAAATAAAATAGCCGGGCGCGGTGGCTCAAGCCTGTAATCCCAGCACTTTGGGAGGCCAAGACGGGCGGATCACGAAGTCAGGAGATCGAGACCATCCTGGCTAACACGGTGAAACCCCGTCTCTACTAAAAAAATACAAAAAACTAGCCGGGCGAGGTGGCGGGCGCCTGTAGTCCCAGCTACTCGGGAGGCTGAGGCGGGAGAATGGCGTAAACCTGGGAGACGGAGCTTGCAGTGAGCTGAGATCCGGCCACTGCACTCCAGCCTGGGCGACAGAGCGAGACTCTGTCTCAAAAAAAATAAAAATAAAAATAAAATAAAATAAAATAAAATAAAATAAAATAAAATAAAAACTGGGCATAGTGACTCAAGTCCGCATTCCCAGCACTTTGGGAGGCTGAGGCGGGTGGATCACCTGCGGTAGGGAATTCAAGACCAGCCTGACCAACATGGAGAAACCCCGTCTCTACTAAAAATACAAAATTAGCCAGGGTGGTGGTGCATGCCTGTAATTCCAGCTACTGGGGAGGCTGAGGCAGGAGAATCGCTTGAATGCGGGAGGCGGAGGTTGTGGTGAGGTGAGATTGTGCCATTGTACTCCAGCCTGGACAACAAGAGTGAAACTCTGTCTCAAAAAAAAAAAAAGAAAAGAAAAGAAAAAGAAAGAAAGAAGGAAAGAAAGAAAGAAAAAAAGAAAGAAAGAAAGAGAAAGCAAGAAAAAGACACCCTATATCATGGCGGGAGAGGTAATCAATGAATAAAGAGATAAATAAGATGCTTTCAAGCTGTGAAAAGACCTATGAAGACAAATCAACAGGATGTGACAGGAGGGATGTGGCATTAGTTAGAGGTATTCAGGTAGGACCCATTGGAGGAGAGGGTATTTTTAGCCGAGGCCTGAGTGACAATATTGGTGTTGTTTTTAACAGAGACAGGATCTCACTATATTGTCCAGGCTGGTCTCTAACTCCTGGGGTCAAGCCGTCCTCCCGCCTTGGCCTCCCAAATTGTTGGTATTACAAGCATGAGCCACTGTGCCTGGCCAAGTGAGTGACACTGTTTTGACCACAATTTGCCCTCTGCTTGTAGGTTTCACATGCAATTAGAGCTTTTATCTATTGAGGTGGGAACTCCAGGAGCCCCCTGGCCACATGCAGCTGAGGTGGGGTTGGAAGCCCAGAAGATGAGCTTTTCAAGGAGCTAATCTTTCAGCCAGGCACGGTGGCTCATACCTGTAATTCTAGCACTTTGGGGGGCCGAGGCGGGTGGATCACCTGAGGTCAGGAGTTCAAGACCAGCCTGGCCAACGTGGTGAAACCCTGTCTCCACAAAAATACAAAAATTTTCCGGGCATGATGTGGGGGTGCCTGTAGTCCCAGTTACTGGGGGAGGCTGAGGCGGGAGAATCGCTTGAGCTTGGGAGGTGGAGGTTGCAGTGAACCGAGATCACGCCATGGATTGAACTCCAGCCTGGGCCACAGAGCAAGACTCTGTCTCAAAAAAAAAAAAAAAAAAAAGTGAGCTAATCTTCCCACACACCCAAGGAACCGATAAACGGAGACTTTGACCCTCCCTTCACCCTCTTATCTCAAGACAGGGGAGAAGGGTATATCAAGGTATACCTCGGAAGATGAGGGATGGGCTCCTGGTATTTGGAACCTGGGAAGGGCCAGGTAGAGGGAGGAGGTGGTGAGGAGGTCAGGTAGCATCAGGGGCTGGGAGAGGTGCCGCAGTCAGGGAAGTTGTGTGCAATGGTGCCTCAGTTCCTTCCTTTTTTTTGTTTTTGTTTTTTTTTGAGACGGAGTCTGGCTCTGTCGCCCAGGCTGGAGTGCAGTGGCCAGATCTCGGCTCACTGCAAGCTCTGCCTCCCACGTTTATGCCATTCTCCTGCCTCAGCCTCCCGAGTAGCTGGGACTACAGGCGCCCGCCACCTCGCCCGGCTAGTTTTTTGTATTTTTTAGTAGAGACGGGGTTTCCCCATGTTAGCCAGGATGGTCTCGATCTCCTGACCTCGTGATCTGCCTGTTTCGCCCTCCCAAAGTGCTGGGATTACAGGCTTGAGCCACCACGCCCGGCCTCAATTCCTTCTCTTTAAAATGAATTTCCAGCTCCAAGAACAATCCAGGCTCTAGTATTCATTTTTAATATCTTCCTTTTTGTCTTTTTTATGTGTGTGTGTGTAGAGACAGGGTTTCACTATGTTGCCCAGGCTGGTCTTGAACTCCTTGGGCTCAAGTGATCCTCCTGTCTTGGCCTCCCAAAGTTCTGGGATTACAGGCGTGAGCCACTGCACCTGCCTTAATTTCAATTTTTGAGACAGGGTCTTATTCTGTCACCCAGGCTGGAGTGCAGTGGTGCAATCATGGCTCACTGCAACCTTGACCTCTTGGGCTCAAGTGATCCTCCCGCCTTGGCCTTCTGAATAGCTGGGACTACAGGCACATGCTACCATGCCCAGCTAATTTTATTTTGTTATTTTATTTTATTTTATTTTATTTTATTTTATTTTATTTTAATTTTTGAGACGGAGTCTCGCTCTGTGGCCCAGGCTGGAGTGCAGTGGCCGGATCTCAGCTCACTGCAAGTTCCGCCTCCCGGGTTTACGCCATTCTCCTGCCTCAGCCTCCCGAGTAGCTGGGATTACAGATGCCCGCCACCTCGCCCGGCTAGTTTTTTGTATTTTTTAGTAGAGACGGGGTTTCACTGTGTTAGCCAGGATGGTCTCCATCTCCTGACCTCGTGATCCGCCCGTCTTGGCCTCCCAAAGTGCTGGGATTACAGGCTTGAGCCACCGCGCCCGGCCTATTTTATTTTATTTTATTTTATTATTTTATTTTATTTTATTTTATTTTATTTTTTTATTTTTTTATTTTTATTTTTTTTTTGAGATGGAGTCTCACTCTGTCGGCCAGGCTGGAGTGCAGTGGTGCGATCTCAGCTCACTGCAACCTCCACCTCCCGGGTTCAAGCGATTCTTCTGCCTCAGCCTCCTGAGTAGTTGGGATTACAGGTGCCTGCCACCATGCCTGGGTCATTTTTGTACTTTTAGTAGAGACGGGATTTCACCATGTTGGCCAGGCTGGTCTCGAACTCCTGACCTCAGATGATCTGTCTGCCTCGGCCTCTCAGAGTGCTGGGATGACAGGCATGAGCCACCGCGCCCAGCCAATTTTAATTTTACTTGCATAGAGTGTGTGTGTGTGGGGGGGTCTTGCTATGCTGCCCAGGCTGGTCTCAAACTCCTGGCCTCAAGCAATCCTCCTGCCTCGGCCTCCCAAAGTATTGGGGTTACAGGCATGAGCCACTCTTCCCAGACCAGGCTCTTTTATTCCTTTCCCATCATTCCAAACACATCGATTGAGCACCTAGTGTGTGTTAGGGCCTCATTCTAGGTCTCTTTCTGTAAGGGACCACGTAGGAAATTTTTAAGATTTCTTGTAATGCTGCCCTGTGGAGTAACAGTAGCCAAACTCAGTGTGGAAATCAATGGATGTGACTGGCTTCCAACAAAACCCTATAAATGGACACTGAAATTTGAGTTCCATATAATTTTTTCTTTTTTTTTTTTTTTGAGACAAGAGTCTCCCTCTGTCACCCAGGCTGGAGTGCGGTGGTGTGATCTCGGCTCACTGCAAGCTCCGCCTCCCGGGTTCACGCCAGTCTCCTGCCTCAGCCTCCTGAGCAGCTGGGACTACAGGCGCCCGCCACCACGCCGGGCACATTTTTTGTATTTTTAGTAGAGACGGGGTTTCACCGTGTTAGCCAGGATGGTCTCGATCTCCTGACCTCGTGATCTGCCCTCCTCGGCCTCCCAAAGTGCTGGGATTACAGGCTTGAGCCACCGCGCCCGGCCGAGTTCCATATAATTTTTACGTGTACCGAAAGTTTACTTTCTTTTGATTTTTAAAAACTGTTTAAAAATGTAAAAGCCATTCTGAGCTTATGGACCACAGAAAAACCTAGTGGTCAGCTAGAGCTGACGGAGGTTTGTGGTTTGCCAGTCTTTGTTCTAGGTGACCCAGACAGGCTCTGACCTCATGGAGCTGATGGCCAATTTGGGAAACTGAGTCTACAGAGAGACGCTCAGAAGAGTATATAATTTCTTTCTTTCTTTTTTTTTTTCGGAGATGGAGTTTCACCCTTGTCACCCAGGCTGGAGTGCAGTGGCGCGATCTCTGCTCCCTGCAACATCCACCTCCTTGGTTCAAGAGATTCTCCTACCTCCGCCTCCCGGGTTCACGCCACTAATTTTTGTGTATTTTTAATAGAGATGGGGTTTTGCCATGTTAGCCAGGCTGGTCTCAAACTGCTGACCTCAAGTGATCTGCCTGCCTTGGCCTTCCAAACTGCTGGGATTACAGACATGAGCCACCACACCCTGCATTTTTTTTTTTTTTTAGACGGAATTTCACTCTTGTTGCCCAGGCTGGAATGCAGTGGTGTGATCCCAGCTCACTGCAACCTCTGCCTCCCAGGTTCAAGCGATTCTCCTGCCTCAGCAAAAGTAGCTGGGACTACAGGTGCCCACCACCACGCCCGGGTCATTTTTGTATTTTTAGTAGAGACAGGGTTTCACCATATTGGTCACGCTGGTTTTTTGTTTTATTTTGTTTTATTTTATTTTATTTTATTATTATTATTTTTTTGAGACGGAGTCTCGCTCTGTCGCCCAGGCTGGAGTGCAGTGGCCGGATCTCAGCTCACTGCAAGATCCGCCTCCCGGGTTTACGCCATTCTCCTGCCTCAGCCTCCCCAGTAGCTGGGACTACAGGCGCCCGCCACCTTGCCCGGCTAATTTTTTTTGTATTTTTTAGTAGAGACGGGGTTTCACCGGGTTAGCCAGGATGGTCTCGATCTCCTGACGTCGTGATCCGCCCGTCTCGGCCTCTCAAAGTGCTGGGATTACAGGCTTGAGCCAGCGCGCCCGGCCTGTTTTATTTTTATACAGGGTCTTACTCTTGTTTCCCAGGCTGGAGTGCAGTAGCTCCATCTCTGCTCACTGCAACATCTGCTTCCTGGGCTCAAGTGATCCTCTCATCTCAGCCTCCCGAGTAGCTGGGATTACAGGCATGTGCCACCACGCCCAGCTAATTTTTTGTATTTTTAGTAGAGATGGGGTTTCGCCATGTTATCCAGGCTGGTCTCGAACTCCTAAGCTCAAGCAATCCACCTGCCTTGGCCTCCCACAGTACTGGGATTACAGGCATGAGCCACCGCGCCCAGCCAGAATACACAATTTCAAGTTGTGGCTCAAGAAAAGGTACCTGGCTTGGTCTGAGGAGTCAGAAGCCTCCCTGAGGAGCTGACGTTTGAACTGAAACGGAGAGGATTTGCAGGGGTTGGCCAAGGAGGCCAGAGAGGGAAAAGGGTTTTCAGTAGTCTGCAAGGTGGTGGGAACGCACATGTTTTTACAAATTCTGGTGGCCCCTTCCATTTCACCTGCAAAGTAAGGATAAAGATATGGCTGGGCAAGGCGGCCCACGTCTATAATCCCGACGTTTTGGGAGGGCAGATCACTCGAGGCCAGGAGTTTGAGACCAGCCTGGCCAACATGGCGAAATCCGGTCTCTAGTAAAAATACAACATTAGCCGGGCACGGTGGCAGGTGCCTGTAATCCTGGCTACTCCGGAGGCTGAGGCAGGAGAATCACTAGCGCCTGGGAGGCAGAGGGTGCAATGAATCACGCCCCTGCACTCCAGCCTGGGTGACAGAGCAAGACTCTGTCAAAAATAGAAAAAAAACAAAAAAAAAGATATCACCTGGGTAGGCTTAGCTTAACGGGTTTACAACAGTGCCTGGTATCCAGTAGGCATTTCATTAATGCGTATGCCTGGCGTGGAATAGCACAGGCACTGCAGTAAGGCCTGATTTACACCTGATGTATGTACAGTAGGCACTCCATTAATCTCTGGTCCCTGCCTGGTATATAGAATGTATCTCATTAATGCCTGATACACAGTATGTGTCCTATAAAGGCTTTTTTTCTTTTTTCTTTTTTTTTTTTGAGACGGAGTCTCGCTCTGTCACCCAGGCTGGAGTGCAGTGGCCGGATCTCAGCTCACTGCAAGCTCCGCCTCCTGGGTTTACGCCATTCTCTCGCCTCAGCCTCCCGAGTAGCTGGGACTACAGGCGCCCGCCATCTCGCCGGCTAATTTTTTGTATTTTTTTAGTAGAGACGGGGTTTCACCGTGTTAGCCAGGATGGTCTCGATCTCCTGACCTCGTGATCCGCCCGTCTCGGCCTCCCAAAGTGCTGGGATTACAGGCTTGAGCCACCACGCCTGGCCTTTTTTTCTTTTTAGACAGAGTCTAGCTCTGTCGCCCAGGCTGGAGTACAGTGGTGTGATATTGGCTCACTGCAAGCTCTGCCTCCCAGGTTCATGCCATTCTCCTGCCTCCCTAGCTGCTGGGACTAAAGGCGCTCGCTAATTTTTTATATTTCTAGTAGAGATGGGGTTTCACCATGTTAGCCAGGACGGTCTCGATCTCCTTACCTCATGATCCACCCGCCTCAGCCTCCCAAAGTGTTGGGAGTACAGGCATGAGCCACCGCGCCCGGCCTTTTTTTTTTTGGAGACGTAGTTTCATTCTTGTTGCCCAGGTTGGAGCGCAGTGGCGTATTCTCGGCTCACCGCAACCTCTGCCTCCCGGGTTCAAGTGATTCTCCTGCCTCAGCCTCCCGAGTAGCTGGGATTACGGGTATGCACCACCACACCCGGCTAATTTTGTATTTTTAGTAGAGACAGGGTTTCTCCATGTTGGTCAGGCTGGTCTCGAACTCGCGACCTCAGGTGATCCGCCCGCCTCGGCCTCCGAAAGTGCTGGGATTACAGGCGTGAGCCACCACGACCGGCCTCCATTAACGCTTTTTAATGGATGAGTGAAGGTTCCTGTCAAGCGATGTCAGGGCCCTTCCCGGGCGTCTGGAGACCCAGAGAGCGCAGCGGCCGCGTGCGTACCTCCCGGACCCGGCCTGGGCCGATCGGGCCGAGCCGAGCGGGGCCGAGCGGGGCCGAACGGAGCCGAGCGGAGCCGAGCCTGGCCGGCCGAGTCCGCCACATTCCCACAATCCCGGGCGGCCCCGCCCCGGCTCCCGGCTGCGCGTCCCCCTTCCCACGTCGGCGCAACCAAACCCGCGGGCCCCCCGCCCTCGCCCCGCCCCGCCCCTTTCGCGCCCGCCGACGCCCCGCCCTGGCCGCTAGTCCCGCCCCCACGGTGGGCGCGCGTGGCCGCCGGCCCCTCCCATTGGCCACACCGTCTGCCCGTCGCGGGCTGCGCTCCCAGTCTGCTAGGTTGTCCGGCGCTGTCGCTCGGTTGCGGCGGCTGCGGTTGGCGGTGGCTGCGGCGGCGGCGCGGGCTAAGTGCGGCCGCGCGGGAGTCCGCGGCTGGCGCGGCCCGAGCGGGGACCCGGCGGCTCGCCAGGCGGCGGCCGAGGCGGGGCGGGCCGGCCCGGGGCCGAGGGCCGGGGTCCGAGGCCGGAGGGCCGCGGCGGGCGGCGGCCGAAGCGGCTCCGTCCAGGGCCGGGCCGGGGGCCGGGGGGCGGCGGCGGGCAGGCGGCCGCGGCGGCCGGGGCCGGGACGATGACTCTGGAGTCCATGATGGCGTGTTGCCTCAGCGATGAGGTGAAGGAGTCCAAGCGGATCAACGCCGAGATCGAGAAGCAGCTGCGGCGGGACAAGCGCGACGCCCGGCGCGAGCTCAAGCTGCTGCTGCTCGGTGAGTGCGGCCCCCGGGCCTGCCGGCTGCGGGCCCTGCCCTGCCTGTGCCTGCCCTGCGTGTCCGGGTCTGGCTGGGACCCTCTGGGGTCAGCCCTGCCTTTCCCGTCCGGGTTGCGGGACCCTCCGGGGTCAGCCTTGCCTGTGCCTTCCCTGCCTGTCCGGGTCCCGGGACCCTCGAGAGTCAACCCTGCCTGTGCCTGCCCTGCCTGTCCGGATCGGGGCGGGGCCCTCCGGGGTCAGTCCTGCCTGTGTCGTCCAGGTCGGCCCGGGACCCTCCCGGATCAGCCCTGCCTTTGCTGTCTAGGTCGGCACCTGGGATCCTCCGAGGTCAGCTCCGGGCCCCAGATTCCTTTGGGTTCAGCCCCTGCCTTAACTGTTCATATTGGCACCTGGGACCCCTGGGTCAGCCTCTGCCTGTGCTATTCATGTTGGCACCAGGGACCCTCCGGCGTCAGCCCTTGTCTATCCTGTCTGGATCAGGCCCGGAATCGCGCCTAGGTCAGCTCCCAGTTTCTGCTGTCCACATTGGGCCTCCAGGACTCCAAGATTTGCCTTCTGTCACTTCTCAAGGGACCAGTCCCTCCCTGCTCAGGGACCCTCTGACCTTACCCCACCCGAGTACCCACCCCTCGCTACCTCTTCAGGGCCAGACCTTTGGGCTGTAACCCACAGGGCATACTCACCTCTCACTTCTCAGGGCCCCGCGTTGACCCTACCCTCCAGGTGGAGCCCTGTACCCTCCATGCAGGCCCCACACACCCCCCCAAGACTCCTCCGTGCCCCTATCCCCCCATTCCCTTCAGGGCCATCCTTCTGCCTTCCCGTTCCGGGAAACCCCACACTCCTCTTGGCTGGAATGCGTCCTGTGGGAAAAAGACAGTCTTTCCTCTCCTCAGGGTTCTGCTCAGCGGAGGGTGGGGCGATTGACACCTGAGGGAGCCTTCGCCTGTCGTCCGAAGCAGCTGTCTCGGGAGCCTCCCCCGCCCCCTTCCTTAGAGTCTTGGTGGGAGCCACACTGAGTCCCCGTTGGGAGCAGGCCCCCACCTCCCGGCTCCTCCCCACCGTCCTGGAGAAGGTTTGCCAGTGAACCTTCTCCCCAAGGCACACCTGCTGCAGGGAGCCAGTCGGCCAGCTGTAAAGTGTTGTCACCCCAAATAAGGGTCCCTGCAGTCGTTTACAAAACAGAAAGCTCTTGCCCTGCCCCACCCCTGCCCTCCCGAGCTCCTAGGTTAGCTCCTGGCCTGGGGGCGGGGGGCAGGGGCGGTGGGGAAGGTCAGAAATGGGTGCAGAGGCAGCAGTGACGGAGGAGGGGGTGTGCTGGTGGTGGTAGCTCCTGGGGAGGAGGCAGGGTGCGTGTTGTGTGGGGAACACGTTGCCTCTCTCCTGCTGTGACCTTCTTGCTGGCCCTCCATGTCCCTGGTTAGAGAGGTGCCTTGGATGAGATGCCTTCTTGATTTTTTTCCCCAAACTTGTGTTTTAATTTACCTAAGGGTTCTAAAGTGGGCCATCTTTCCAGGGGACGCGGGTAGGCAAAGCCGTGTCCCTCACATTTGGAGGAAATGTGCAGTGGGGCCCGTGTGGTGGCCTTTGCACAGAGTGGCACTGGCTGGCTTTTGTGGTGGGTCATGGACTTTGTTTGGATGGAGGGGAGTTAGGAATTACTGGTGTCATAAAGATCTTACCAGATGGCCTTGCCCTGTGGCCCTGTGACCTCCAGGATCCCCGCCACCTTTTCTGCGTGCACCCAGGCTTCTGTGCCTGCACTTTGGACTTGAGATTGACACAGGGTTCAAGGACGAAGGTCAGGGGCTCCCGTGTCTACAGCCTTGGCTGCTTGGAGCAAGTCGAAGTGATTCGGCCCTTCCTGCATCCTCTGTCCAGTGCCCAACTGTGGCCTGGGGTGTCTGCTGCCGGAGCACCTGTGTCTGCAGCCCCACCCCTCCCACTCTGTGAGCCTGGAAGTTGACCCCTATCAGCTGGTAAGATGGGAGGCTTCTGTCAGGCTCAGGGCCAGGCGGAGCAGATAAGACAGTGACGAAGACGTGAGCTTATGTACGACCCAAGGAGGACTGGTGTCAGTGCCACGTAGAGGGCCCGGGCTGCCAGGGGATTGGGAGGGCTGCACACTCTAGGTGTTGGGGCCAGGGACCCCTTTGGGAATCTGATGCGACAGACCCTCAGAAAACTTCCCCTCCAAGCAACCTTGTATCCCAGCTGGAGGGCCCCTTGCTGGGAGGACTTTGACCACCTGAGGTCCAGGGGCTGGGGCTCCAGGGTACAGGAGGGGGGACCTCTGTTAGGCTCCCTGCCTGCTTGTGGGAAGTCATTCCACTCTCCCAGTAGGCCAGCCCCGAACTTGCGATTGCCCCCGTTTTTCAGGGAGCGGCTAGAGGGTGGGGCCGAGGCTCCCCAGGAGGAGGGGGCTGTTGCGCTGCAGCAGGTGGCTATGGTGCCTGCAGCCCACGGAATGTTCAGAGACCTCTGGGCGGAGGTCCTAGCGCTCCGCAGGAGGCCCAGCCAAGCCGGGTCTGCCTCTCCCTAGAATTCTTTCCTCCCCTGCCCCTTAGCAGTGGGGGCTCCATCCCTCTATCTCCCCTATGGCTCCCATGCAGCGTTGTGGAGTGGATGTCGGGGAGGGAGGCAGGGGCCTGCCACTGCACCCCTGTGGCATCTGCGGCCCAGGAGGGTCTCGTTTATGTGGGTGGTGCTGGTTCCTTCCAGGCTCGGGGGCAGCAGGGCTCCAGGACTCTGCCCTGACTTCTGGGTTTGCAACCAGGTAGAGCATGTTCTGGAAGAACGCCGTGTCTGCTTGCTCTCATCCACTGCCTCCCTGGGGCTGCACACGGCCTGTGAGGTCGGTCAGCCTGGTGAGGACGTTCCATGCCCTGTTTTCGGGGTGGGGAGGGACCTCATGGAGGTCCCTAGAGCTGGACGGGGCTCGCTGCTGTGCCGCCTCTCTCGTGGTGGCTAAAATGTACTGTTCACGCCCCAAATGGGCCTCTCCATTACACACACAGGTCTCCCCAGGGCCCTGTGCACATTGGGCCGGATCGGTCTCCGGGGTGGGGCCGCCCTGGGCACTGCAGGGTGCTGAGCGGCGTCCGAGACCTCCACCCACTCCATGCCAGGAGCTCCCCCAAGTCGTGACAACCACAGATGTCTCCAGACAGTGCTCATTGTGCCTTGGGGGACACGTTGCCCCCATTTGAGACCATTTACTGTGTGGTAGCATACGGTGTAAAATGCTCGTGGCAAAGCTGAGGGATAATCAGTGCAAATTATTTTCACGGTTTTCATGAGTGCTTATAGAGTCTTTTTCTATGCACAATCAAAGCCGTGCGTGTGTGAGTTCGCTACTCAGTGTATGCAAGGGTGTGTATGCATATATTGTTTTATACCCGGGGTGTTCCGGGTTTGTCGTTATGAACCGTCTGTCCATGGTGGTGACAGCTGTGGATGGGAACAGGAGTGGCGAGAGTGTACTGTGCGCTTAGCGCACACGCTGCTCCAGCCTCCGTGCCGCGCGGCCGCCATCCCGGCGTCCGCCCTGTAGCCTGGAGAACTCTTGCAGGCCCCGCCAGGAGCTCTTGGATCTGGGTTCGCATTCCCCAGGCCCGTTGGCCCTTTGCCTCTCACGGGCAGCCCTTGGCTGCTAGGTTTCCGTCTCACTGGTACACTGTGGAGGGCCCTGTAGAGTTCCTTGTAGCAGGTTTGTGGTGGGAAACGTGGGGACTTCCATGGGAATGCCTGTTCCCGGGGCCAGAGGCTGCTAGCAAGGCTGAGCCGGAGTGGCTCCAGGCTTTCTAAATAAAGCAGGATGGTTAGTTCCGGAGGCTTCCTGTCCGGCCTGCGCCGGCCCCCACGGGGCAGTGACAAGGCCCGGGATCCAGCATGGGGTGCGGTGGCCCCACGGGAAGGGCCGGGCCTCTGTTGGCCCAGTGTTGGGAGGCGTGGAGCGTGGCCTCTGGCGCCTGGCAGGGTGGCTGTGCCGTGTCCCAGAAGACTCTGGGAGCAGGAAGCGCCCTTGGATGGCCTCGTCCAACCTTGACTTCCCAAGCCCGAGCCCAGGCTGGGGAGACATGGGGACTCGGTCCGGGCCTGCTCTCACGTCCTCTGCATTTGTATGTAGTCAGTTATGATGATGGTGGCTGGAAGGGTCTGCTTTTCCCAGGCATGGTCCGGGAAGCTCTGTGGAGCTTCCGCCCGAGCCTCTTGCCGGGCTCTGCCGGTGCCGCGGTGAGAGTGGAGGAAGTGCCTCCCTCCGAGATTTAACCACGAGAGGTTTCACTTTCTGAGTCTTGTGGTGGAGCCTGTCTCGGTCTGGGACCGGGACCCTGGGCAGCACGGGGAGGATGCCCTGGCATCAGGAGGTTGGAGAGGTGTGTGGTGGAGTCTGACTGATCTTAAGAGGGGTGCTTGCGGAGCCCGCTTGGCCCTACCCTGTAGACAGAGCTGGTACCTGGCGCCCCTTCTGGGTCCCCAGCAGGGCTCTGTTCTCCCCGCTGGGCACCCCAGCTTGTGAGTAGAGGATGGGAAGCCTTGTGTGGCTTGCCCACCTAGGTGACTGAGAGCGGTGGATGCGATTACGGGCGGCCAGGGGCTCTGGGAAGGCTCATGTGCAGGGTCATTATTTGGCAGAAATTAAGTCCTTTTGCAGAACCGGGATCCTAAGTGCCGGGTTGCTCGTGTGTGGGTGGTTGCAGGTGCATGTAGCTCCTGCCACCAGGCCCTGCGTGGAGCATTCCCCCCCTCCCAGGGAGCCTCCCAGTGTGTCTGTCCTCTGTAGGGCACCTGGCAGGTCTTCAGGACTGTCTGGAATTGGCTGTCCTGGATCCAGACTCTTGCTGTCATCAGGGCCTGGGCACATTCCTCCCCCGTCAGGATGTCTGTGGTCCAGTCTTCCACCCTCCATCCGCACTCCCTGCCTCTGGGTCAGAAGCCTCCGATGGTCTCTGCTGTGGGGGTTCCTGGTCCAGCCTGGCCTCCTGCGGCTGACAGGCGCTCTCAGGAGAGCACGGGTGGGTGGCACCTCGGGCCATCCGCAGGGCCTGGGAGCAGTGTGGTGTCTGGGTCAGGTACGTGGCCTGGGGAGACTCAGGTTCAGAGCCCACCCCTGCTACTTGCAACTGTGGGACTTCAGGTCTGTGCCTCAGTTTCCTGAGGGGGCGGTGGGGTGAGGACTCAGTGGTGATCCCCATCCCACTGCAGGTGGGCACCTCCTGAATGCTGGCTGCTGCGCCCGCTGCCGGCGTGGTGATATCTTGTCGCGCCCACAGCACCTGGCGTGTGTGGCACATATTGGATGTCCCGTGAGAAACTGCTCCGTTGGGGATCCCGCCCTGGGATCTGGGATCTGGGATCTGCCTGCAGACACCTTGGTGAGGATTCCCCAGCTTCAGCTCCGTGGATGTTTGGCACTGGATCACTCTCTGGGGTGGGGCTGTCTGGGGCACTGCATGATACTGAGCAGCGTCCCTGGCCGCCTCCCACTCCAGGCCAGGAGCACCCCCCGTTGTGACAACCACAGATGTCCCCAGACATTGCCCAGTGTCCCTGGGAGCAGGACCCCTGACGTGTGTGTCTTAGCAGCCCCCGTCCCTTCTCGTGGCCATTGTCAGCTACGTGTCCTTGGTTCCCTGCTTCCCTGCCTATGTCACTGAGCTGTGCAGGCCTCAGAGATGCTTGGCGAGTGACCGTCATTGGCTGACTGAAGGCAGATCACGCAGGGAAGTGGAGAGGAGTGGCCCAGTACTGCTCAACGCCCTGCAGGCTGGCCTGGTGCACGCCAGAGATCTCTGCCGGGGCAGGCTCGCTTGCCACCTGCCGGTGGGCCTGTGCACCGGGCAGAAGGGGTCCCTGAGGACAGTGCGCAGCTGGCTCAGAAGCTCCTCCCTGAGTCCCGCCTGTGGCATGGGCTGCCCTGGGCCGACCAGCACGGGGCAGTGGGGTCACACTCTGGAGGGAGCCAGGGGCGAGTCATTTCCCTCTCCCCGGCCTCAGTTTCCCCATCGGTCACTTGGGAAAAATGTTCTTCCCCCGTAGGATTGTTGAAGGATTAAATGAGATGAGGCCAGTGCCGCAGACAGCAGGGAGGGAGTCCTCTTGTCCCCTGTGGCCGCCCTTCCTGCTGGCTTCTTTGCACCGAAAAGCTGCGAGTAACCCTGGGCGGTGGTGCTCCCTGGATGGCGTCCACACGGGGACCCCAAGGCCTGGGAGGCTCCAAGAGGGACGGTGCTGGCCGAGTTTCTGTCCCTGTCTGACTGCAGAGTTGGTGCTCTGGGTACCGCAGTGTCTGGCGGTCCAGGCTCTGTTTTCTCGCCTGTCAAACCTGTGGGGTCACAGGTTTGATGTTTCAGGGTACCTCCAGGGATGGAGTGGGGTGGGGGGCTGAGGGGTATGGTCAAACTGGAGGGCGCTGTGTCTGTTGCCATTGTTAACCGTGTCCACACTGATGGGTGCTGGGCCCTGCCACCGAGCGGCCTACAGAGATGTGGCTGTTCTGTTGTCCTGTCCTAATCCCCAGGGGCTGTGGGGCCGGGTCTGAGCTGTGGGATGAATGAAGCCGCCAGGGCTGTGGTGGGGCCGGGCCCACCCAGGCTGTGGGATGAATGAAGCAGCCCTTCAGCCAGTGGCACTGGCGCCGGTTTGCTCAGCCTCAGTCCTACTGGATGGGGCAAGGGTTGACCAGTCAGGGACTTGCTGGTGGCCTGGGCAGGTGTCTGGAGAGGGGCCCTGGGCCTCTGGACTCCCACCCTTCCCCCATCAGCGATCTCATCCCAGACTCCTTGGCGACGGTCATTGAGTTGGGCAGGGGCAGGGGTCTGTCCCTGTCCCCGGGTGGAGATGTTCAGACCAGTGCCCACAACTGGATTAGATGGGCTGGTCAAGGCTGGGGACCCAGTCTCCCAGGCTCTCAGGGGGCTTCAGTAAGGGCTGTGGTAAGACCCAGCGTGTGAGGAGAGGGGAGCTCAGGAATTTTGTGTGGCCAGGTGCAATGGCTCATGCCTGTAATCCAAGCACTTTGAGAGGCCGAGTCAGGCAGATCACTCGAGTCCAGAAGTTCGAGACCAGCCTGGGCAACATGGTGAAACCCCCGTCTCTACTAAAAATGCAAAAAATTAGCCAGACTTGGTGGTGTGCACCTGTAGTCCCAGCTGCCTGGGTGGCTAAGGTGGAAGGGTCACTTGAGTCCACGAGGCAGAGGTTGCAGTGAGTCAAGATTGCACCACTGCCCTCCAGCCTGGGCGACCGAGGGAGAGACTGTCTCAAAAAAAAAAAAAAAAAAAAAAAGAATAGCAAACGTGGGTTAGTAGCAAACCACTTCCAGTGGGGAGGGTCACTCCCACTTGGGAGCCAGTCTACATGGAAGCCTCCGCTGGAATAGAACAAGTTGGCATGGCCCCTGGCCATCGAGGGGCAGTTGGTGTCTGCACCTCTGAGGCACCTGGGGACTCTGCTGCTGTGGAGATGGGACTGGGTTCCAGTCCAGAGGCTGTCCTGCCATCGCTGCCCCTGGCTGTCACGCCCCACCTGGGGTAGTGAGTTTCGTGGTGGCTCTTTCTTGAGCCTCAGCAGTGGGGCCAGCCGGGTGCCCTTCCTCTCTCAGGGCGCCCCCTTCTCTTCTCACCTCCCTGCCTGAGGGTGCGTGCTGGAACAGAGAGCAGGCCCTGGGCTGCCAGCAATGAGCTGTGGAACCAGGAGAACCAAGTCTGTTCAGGCCCTGCAGTGAGGGGTTGTGGGACTTCAGGGAGGCAGCTTGACTGCTCCATGCCTCAGTTTCCCCTCCAGTCAATCCGGCGCTGAGGTGCTGTCTACCTCCTGGGGTTCTGAGACGGAAGCGGGGCAGGCATGAGGCCCCTTGTGAAGCTGGATGAGGGGCGTCTGTCCTCCGCTGCAGGAGGGCTGCCCCTCCTCGAGCCCCTGTGTCAGGTTGGTGCCTGGCTCTGATCCCACACCCGCTGGCACAGCTCGTGGTCAGGGGGTTAGATTTCCAGGCTGTTTCCAGGAGCCAAGATCACAGGCACACACATGCACATGCGTGGGCTGCCACCGGCCCTGCCTTCTCATGGGAGCTGATGCACGGTCCTGTGAATTCCCCGGGTGGGGCCCTGCGGCTGTGGCCTTGCTCCCGGTGTGTGCACTGGCCTGGGCCTCCCTGCAGCCCTGCCTGGCTTCTCGACCCACATCACACTGTCTTGGGCACTGCGGGGCTCAGCTCAGGCGTCGTAGGCAGGAAGCAGCCTGGAACCCTGGAAGTCTGGCTCCCAGGTGTTGGCTCCCAGGTCTCAGCCCTGCCACTACGATCATGGGTTACTTACTTGAATCTTTTTTTTTTTGAGACGGAGTCTCGCTCTGTCCCCCAGGCTGGAATGCAGTGGCCAGATCTCAGCTCACTGCAAGCTCCGCCTCCTGGGTTTATGCCATTCTCCTGCCTCAGCCTCCCGAGTAGCTGGGGCCACAGGCGCCCGCCACGTCGCCTGGCTAGTTTTTTGTATTTTTTAGTAGAGACGGGGTTTCACCGTGTTAGCCAGGATGGTCTCGATCTCCTGACCTCGTGATCCACCCGTCTCGGCCTCCCAAAGTGCTGGGATTACAGGCTTGAGCCACCGCGCCGGCCACTTACTTGAATCTTCATGTAATTTTTATTTTTATTTGTTGTTTATTTATTTATTTATTTATTTATTTTTGAGACGGAGTCTTACTTTGTCGCTTAGGCTGGAGTGCAGTGGTGCAGTCTCGGCTCACTGCAACCTCTGCTTCCCGGGTTCAAGTGATTCTCCTGCCTCAGCCTCCCGAGTAGCTGGGATTACAGGCACCTGCCACCATGCCCGGCTAATTTTTGTATTTTTAGTAGAGATGTGGTTTCTCCATGTTGGTCAGGCTGGTCTCAAACTCCTGACCTCAGTGATTCGCCTGCCTCGGCCTTTCACAGTGCTGGGATGACAGGTGTGAGCCACTGTACCCGGCCTTGAATCTTTTTTTTTTTTTCGAGACAAGGTCTTACTTGTCATCCAGACTGGAGTGCAGTGGTACAATCTCAGCTCACTGCAACCTCTATCTCTTGGGTTCAGTTGATTCTCGTGCCTCAGCCTCCTGAGTAGCTGGGATTACAGGCGCCCGCTGCCACACCCAGCTAATTGTTTTTTGTAAATTTTTTTTTTTGAGACAGAGTCTCTCTCTGTCACCCAGACTAGAGTGCAGTGGCGTGATCTTGGCTCACTGCAAGCTCCGCCTTCCGGGTTCACGCCATTCTCTTGCCTCAGCCTCCCCAGTAGCTGAGACTACAGGTGCCCACCACCATGCCCGGCTAATTTTTTGTATTTTTAGTAGAGATGGGGTTTCACCATGTTGGCCAGGATGGTCTCGATCTCCTGACCTCATGATCCACCTGCCTCGGCCTCCCAAAGTGCTGGGATTACAGGCGTGAGCCACTGCATCTGGCCATTTTTGTAAATTTTTTGGTAGGGATGGGGTTTCACCATGTTGGCAAGGCTGGTCTCGAACTCCTGATCTCAAATGATCCACCTGCTTCGGCCTCCCAAAGTGCTGGGATTACAGGCGTGAGCCTCCGTGCCCGGCTTTGAATCTGGAGCGTGAGATGAGCCCCCAGCGCCTGCTCTCCAAGCTGCACCCTCTTGCGGGGCGTGGAGCCTCCTTTTCTTCCGTTTTCCTTTACTGCGGTTTGGGGATGTTTGCCGGGAGCCGGGAGCCAGGGCACAGGAGAACCAGGTTCCTCCTGGTTGGCCTCTCCAGATCTTGGCCAGCGGGTCCAGTCCGGAGGGTGGTTTTCTCCTGTGGAAGCTGGCTCAGTGGGAGCAGTGGGCGGACTCTGGCCCCTCCTAGTGGTGACGTGCTGAGTGCACCTGAGCGTTGCCTCCTGAAGGCTCCCTAGCATCTGGGGTCCGCTGTGGGGCGGCCTGTGGCAGGCCCACCAGGAACCATGCTTGCAGAGGCAAAGCACCTTGCTTGTGGTCGCGTGGGGCCCTCCTGGAGACCTAGGCTCCCTCAGGTGTGGGAGATGTGGGCTCCATTCTCCCAGGAGGCGTGGCTGGTGACACGCAGTCAGGTCCATCCTGACGGGCACTGGAGTGCAGGGGACCCGATGGGGACATGAGGGATCCAGCACCGTGGACCAGGGCCAGGTTCATTCAGTTCGCTCAGGAAACATGTACACAGCGCCTTCTGCATAGGGGCTAGGGATGCAGGTGGGCAGGGCAGCCACAGCCCCTGCGCTTGGGAAGCTGGCGCGGCAGGCTGCAGACGGGGACTGGCACACCTCCCTGAGGAGGGAATGGCAGAGCCACCCTCGAAGGTCCCGTGCTGTGGGGGTGCTGGGTGCTTCCTGAACACCGGGCTTTTGAATTTCTGCAATGGGAGCTCCCCGGGCATTTGGGGAGGGGAAGGGCTTGATTGAAGGGGTAGTTGATATTTAACCCTGGTGCTGAAGCAGGCATCGCACACAGCTGCCAGTGCCCGCAGCGGCCTCCTGGTAGGCTGAGCTCACCAGCTCCAGACCCAGCGTGAGGCAGGAACCTGGGGGTCTCACAGCAGGACCCGGTGGTGGGTGCGGCCTCGTGGCGGGGAGGGAGGGTGGGAGGAGTGCATGTGAAGCTGGGTTTGACTCGTCACCTGTGGAGTGCATGCTCCCCCGCCACAGGCAGGGGCTAGGCAGCATCTGCCCTGCAGGACCCTCCCAGCTGCCCTTTCATGCTGGCCCTGGCTGGACCCCTGGCTTCCCCCAGTGTCCTCTTTTCCTAGCATTTTGTCACTGTCTCAGTCAGCTCGGGCTGCTGTGACAATACTGCAGGCACAGTGGCTTGTGAACTACCCGAGTTTGTCTCCCATGGTTCTGGAGGTTGGACGTCCAAGATCAAGGCTCTGTGGATTCGGGGGGCGGGTGACAGGGAGCGGGGGTTGCACTTCCTGGTACACAGATGGCGACGCTGTGGATTCGGTGTAGGGGGTGGTTGTGTTTCGCGGTTCGTAGACGGCGGTACCTTCTTGCTGTGTCCTCACGCGGACGTGATCCCTCCTGGAATCGTCAGTGCACTTACGAAAGAGCCCCCAGAGCTCCGCCGCGGAAGGAGCTGATCCGCCTCCCAACACCACTGTCTAAGGGGTGAGGATTTTAACATAGGAATCTGGGAGGATCACAGACATTCAGTGCTGTGGGTGGGACCATTGGTGTGTTGTCCTGGGGTGGTGGTGTGGTCCGTGGTCCGTTCCTTCCCCATGCTGAGCGGTGGTCTGTGCGTGGGGTCCTTGCGCCCGTGCACCTGCTGAAGGGCCTGTGGAGCTTTGGCTTTTTGGCTTTTAGGAGAAAAGCTGCTGTGGTGCTTGGTGTGCGGTGAGGAGTGGACTGAAGGCTGTGCCCTGGCGGGTGGCCTGAGACGGGGAGATGAGGGCCAGCAGGGGCTGTGGACGCGTCCAGAGGAGTCCAGAGTGAGGCGGAATCTCGGAGGGGCTCACACATGGTCTCGGGAGGAGCGGGCTGGCGTTTCTTTCCAGTGGGCAGCTGTTGAAGATTTTGGAGCCAAAAGAGCCTTCCAGCTCAGACGTCTTTCAGGAGGAGTGTGGCTGTCGGCGGGGCAGGCTGGCTCAGGGTGGAGCCATGTGGGCTGAGGCCTGAGTTGGGGCTGCTGCTTTGGGGCCACATGGCGGCCGGTCAGGTGGGAGCCAGCCTCTGCTGAGCAGGATCCTTAATGTGGAGCCCCAGCCGCGGGGTGTGAGGGCTCAGGCAGGAGTCAGGCATCCAGACATGGAGTCTGCTGTGTGGGGACCCCCGCATCCCAGCTGCAAGGTGCTGTGTGATGGGAGGCGGCAGCAGCTGAGTTGGCGTGGGAAGACAGGGCGACTTGAAAAGCAGGCTGGGGCCAAAGCATCTTGAAAACCCAAACCTAGTGGCGTGGCCTGGCTTGAGTGCTGTCCAGAGCCTTGCCCTTGGCCCCTGCACTGCCAGGCTTAACAGTGGCCAGCACCTCAGGGCCACCAGAGGCCCGGGGCCACCTGGCCTGGCTTGGCTTCTGGTGGCCCAGAGCTCCTGCTGGGCTCCTGCCCCCTCTGTGGCCTCTCCTGGCTTTAGTGGGTTACGTGGGAGACGCGGGTGGCTTCCACCCATTGGGAGTGGCGCACATGGCTTCACATGCAGCTGCCTAGCTGTGTATGGGCTGCATGTGTGTGTACATGTACATATGTGTGTGCATACATGCATGCGTGCATGCAGTGTGCACGTGTGTGCTGAGGTACACGCATACACACGTGTGTGGGTGTGCACATGTGTGCATTGTGTGCATGTATGCACGTTCATGCATATATATGTGTGCATGCAGGGGTGCATGGGTGTGAACCGCCTCCCACCCCATCAGTGTACCCATATTGCCTCTGCAGAGCTCCATGGGGGTCCTTGGCCAGCCAGGGCTGTGGTTGTCATTTTTGCCTTCCTTATGAAACCCAAAACAGGCCGGGCGCGGTGGCTCATGCCTGTAATCCCAGCACTGTGGGAGGCCGAGGTGGGCGGATCACCTGAGATCACGAATTTGAGACCAGCCTGACCAACATGGAGAAACATCACCTCTACTAAAAATACAAAATTAGCCGGGTCTGGTGGCACATGCTGTAATCCCAGCTACTCAGGAGGCTGAGGCAGGAGAATCGCTTGAACCTAGGAGGCGGAGGTTGTGGTGAGCCGAGATTATGCCACTGCACTCCAGCCTGGGCAACAAGAGTGAAACTCCATCTGAAAAAAACAAAAGAAAACCCCGAACAGTAGTACCGAGCCAGTTCTCATCTGGGCAGCGACCTCTGGCATTTCAGGCTCCTTCTCGGCCGTCTCGGTCTTCCCGGCATTCTCACTGAGAGCTGGCGCTTGCTTTTCTGTTTCGTGGTTGAGGTGTTTATGGCCTGAGGGACCTTGTGTCTTGGGTGCAAAGTTACCAAGGGGTGGCGCCTTCTGCCAGGAGTGCAGGGCCCTCCTCGCCTCCCGTGCTACGTGGGGCCTGTGCCGGGGTGCAGGCTTGAAGGGTGTGCTGGTGTCGCGTCGGTGTGGCCTTCAGTGTGTGTGAGTGTTGGCTGTTTCCAGGTGCAGCATCCTTCCAAACAGACCCACGGAACAGCCATGTTTTGTAATAGAGTTTTGTTAAACAGAGTCTCATCTGGGGGCAGTCTTGACCTATGGGACACTGACTGTGTCTGGGGACATCTGTGGTTGTCACAGTTCGCAGGGTGCTCCTGAGATGAAGTGGGCGGGGGCCGGGGATGCTGCTGAGCACCCCTCGGGGCCCAGGGTTCACACCCGTCTGTAGAGCTGAGGCTGCTCAGATCACATCCCCTCCCTGCCACCACCCTTCTCTTCAGGGCGCGGTGAGGGAAGGGCGTGTGGGGGTCCCTCTGGGGAGAAGGTGGTCTCACCTGCACACTCTCACCCCTCGTGTCCCGGAACTTGGGTGGGTTTGACCTTTTGTGGATGAGGTGAGGGCTGGGAGGCGGATCACTACCTGAGACAGAATCAAAGTCCATTTTCTTTCTTCTGAAAAGGACGCGGTGTGGTTGAGAAAAGTACTGGGAGGAGGCAGCTGCCGCTGGGGCTCCCCACTCGGGATGTGTCAGGTGTTTTGTGAGACCCCCCCCAGGGAGCACAGGTTCTGTGGGCAGTTCCTGGGCTTTGTCGAGGGCCTCCCGAAAGCAGCACTGTGGCCACTGTGGGACCCACGCAGCCTGTCTCGCCTCCAGGAGCTGCCAGGCGAGGGGGCCTGCGACAGGCACCTGTGCAGCGATGTCCACTGTGGGCAGCAAGGAAGGTTCCAGAAAGCACAGGAGGGAGACTTGTGTTGGGGCTCGGGGGCTTTGTGGAGCAGAGGCTGTGAGAGGAAATGAGCTGGATCCCAGCACCAGGCAGCCTTCAGGCAGCCGTGATTGGGACAGCACTGTGGGCAGAGGGCACAGTGTATGACATGTGTGGAAGTGGGGAGGTGCCGGAAGATTCAGAGACACAGGGTGGTGAAGGCGAGCCTGGAGAGGTGGGCTGGGGGCATGCAGGGAGGGGCGGTGATGCTTGAGTCTCTAGGCCAGTGGGGGCCTCAGCAGGGTTATTACTTGAGTAGGGAGTTGAGGCAGTTTCTTTTTAGAAATTAGAAGTTAGCTATTGTGTGTAATAGTTTGCAACTTAAATTAACAAAACTTTGTAACTTAAATTAAGAAAACTTACTTCAGATAGTTTCTGAGGGTTGGGGATACCAGCCAAGCAGGGCCACATCATTCGAAGGCTGGACTGGGGCTGGAGGAGCCTCTCACAGGCTGGCTCCCTCTAGTGGCTGTTGGTGGGAGGCCTCAGTTCCGTGGAGCTGCTGGAGGGTTCTCACAGCAGGGCGGCTGCCTTGCCCAGAGCCCGTGACCCGAGAGTGAGAGCAAGGAGCAGCCCTGTGCCTTTCGTGAACTAGCCTTGGAGATGGCATGCTGTCACTTCCATTCGGTTTGCTAGAAGCAGGTCACTAAGTCCAGCCCATCCTCAAGGGGAGGGGAATTAGCCTCCAGTATTGGAAGGGATGAGCATCAGAGATTTGTGGACACATTGGAAAACCCAGCATTGGCATCCCAGCACGTGAGGGTGAAGAAAAGCGGGGAGACAGAGTCTCTGCCCAGGCAGTGACCAGGTAGTGAGAGGTGGAGGCAGGAGATGGGCTGGAGTAAGGACCCCCCTGTCACCCA
This sequence comes from Rhinopithecus roxellana, assembly GCF_007565055.1. Lineage (NCBI taxonomy): Eukaryota > Metazoa > Chordata > Mammalia > Primates > Cercopithecidae > Rhinopithecus > Rhinopithecus roxellana. The sequence goes on from NC_044556.1 coordinate 12,699,963, forward strand.
GAATGCGTGGGGGGCTCGTCTGGAGGCTGGGGTGGAGAGACAGCTGGCCACGTGGGCCCCTTTCCCGATCGTTTTTCCAGGCTGACTTGCTGGTCCTTTTGATTCTCTGGGCCCTGGGACCCTCATTGTGCCCATCGCAGAGATGGGGTGGTAGCGTCCTCCTCTCTGGAAGCATCGTGGGTATTAGCAAGATCATGGCAGACATGGAGACATAAAGGGGTTCAGGCACGTGCTCAGGGCCACGTGCGGCAGGCACGACTGTCTTGGCTGACCCCCGCCGCAGCACCAAGAGGGAGAAGGGAGAGCCTCGGGGGTGCTCGGCGCACGGGGGCAGGGTGGCCGTGGCCACTGAGCAAAGCTCTGAGGAAGGGGGCGCTCAGCCCTTGGGGTGGTCTGTGCAGAGAAGCCCTTGGGGTGAGCCCATCTGTCGGGGCACCGCCGCTGCATCTGTGCGCTGTCCCTCTGGCGGACACTGATCATGAACTGGTGTGGCCATCGGGGAGCTGTGCAGTCCCAGCCGGGGCCGGTGCCGGTGCCGTGCGACTTGATTTGGCCTGAGACCGTGTGTTTTTGACGTAAATACCAAGTTGGCCCCCAGGAAAGTGTGTCCTCGCAGAACTTCTGGAAAAGGGGTGGTTCCAATAAGACCCTGGCTTGGAGGAGAATGGGAAGGGCGCTTTGTAAACTCTTTCTGAGGAGTCAGGAGGCTGCGGCGTCTGCTGGAGAGACGGTCAGCCTCACGCGCTTTGGTTTCCTATGCTGGGCGCTGCAGCGTGGCGGGGTCTGGGTGAGAGGGGGCAGCGGCACGAGAGTCGGGCCCTGGCTGCCACCCGCCCTCACGTGCCCCGTCCGCAGGCACGGGCGAGAGCGGGAAGAGCACCTTCATCAAGCAGATGCGCATCATCCACGGCGCTGGCTACTCAGAGGAGGACAAGCGCAGCTTCACCAAGCTCGTCTACCAGAACATCTTCACCGCCATGCAGGCCATGATCCGGGCCATGGAGACGCTCAAGATCCTCTACAAGTACGAGCAGAACAAGGTGAGCCGCGGGCGCCTGGGGAGGGGAGCGCCTGGGCAGCTGTGGGCTTGGCGGTGAGCACGGTGGCCGCATTGCCAGGGTGGGGCCGTGCCGGGGGTCCCGGCCGGCCCAGGCTACCCCTGGTCATCCATCCGTTCCTGTCATGGACGTGGAAACAGCAGCCACTGCCTTCCTGGGGGCCAGCTGGAGAGTTGTGATGGGCATTGCGTGGCCAAGCCCCACAGCCTCCCTCCCAAGTAGCTGTGGGCTCAGGTGATCCCACCTCAGCCTCCCGGGTAGCTGGGACTACAGGTGCATCACCACGCCTAGCTAATTTTTGTAATTTTTGTAGAGATGGAATTTCACCATGTTGCCCAGGCTGGTCTTGAACTCCTGGGCTCAAGCAGTCCTCCCGCTTTGGCCTCCCACAGTGCTGGGATTACGGTATGAGCCACCATGCCTGGCCTCCGCCCTGGTTTTTTTGTTCTTTTTTTTAATCAAGTAGAGGTTGTTTGATACCCTGTTTTTAAATCACAGCTTTATTGAGTTACAATTCATATTCTATGCACTTCACTTGCTTAAAGGGTATAATCTGGTGGTTTTCAATATGTTTGCATAGTCGTGCAGCCATCACCGCTGTCGGATTCCGGAACATTTCATCTTCCCAAAGGAAGCCCCTTCCCCATTGGCCATCACTTCCACCCCCTCCTGCAGCTCCGGTTACCCACACATCCCCTTCCTGCCTCTGTGGATTGTCCTGTCCTGAACGTTTCATAGAAATAGGATTGCACACTGTGTGGCGTTTTGTGTCCAGCATCTGTCACTGAGCGTGACGTCCTCAAGGTGCATCCACACTGTGGCGTGTGTCAGAGCCTTGTCCCTGTTCATGGCTGAGTCATGTTTCAGTGCATGGAGGGACCGTGTGTGTGCCCGTTTATCCCCTGGCGGATGTTTGAGCGCCTTCATGTGTGTGCTGTTGGGAGTGGAGCTGCTGTGACCGTCTGTGGACATGTGTTTATGTGGACCACGTGTTCCCTTCCCTCAGTTGCATGCCACACCCGGGAGCGGGATCGCTGGGTCCCAGGGTTACCCTGAATTTGTCCTCTGAGAAGCCTCCAGACAATTTCCCCCAGTGGCCGCCCTGTGGGGCAGGCCCAGCAGTCGTGCAGCCGTGGCTCCTGCCAGTGGCCTCCCTGGGGCCTTCCAGCCCAGGGGCCGTTGATCCTGCTTTTGTAGCCCTGTTTTCAGGGCTGGGGCTCTTGTGTTTAGATCTTGGTTTGCCACTTGCCCTGTCTCTTCCAGCTGTGGCCCCCCTGAGAGTCCACATTCATATTTGGGCTTAGATCTCCATCAACATCTGAAACAGGTGTCTGCAAACTACAGACTGATTTTGTCGATAAAGTTTTATTGGTACTTACCCATTTCTGCCATGTTGCCCATGGTGCTTCAGCAGCAGCAGCAGCAGCAGCAGAGCTGAGTGCTGGAGACAGTCCGTGTGGTCGGGAAAGCTGGGTGTGCTCTCTGGCTCTCTGCAGAAGCAGGTTGCTGATCCCTAATCTGGAAGTTTCCAGGGAGTGGGATTTTGGGGGTTTGTGCCTCTTTTTCCAAGTCCCCCTAGGTGTGCTTATCCCAGCCCAGATTGAGAGGCTGGGGGCAGGGCAAGGGGAGGGCTGAAGTTGGAGTCGGGGCCGGGGAGTGTTGCTCAGGGGGGACAAGCAAGGGCTGAGTCTCCACTCTGGGGGGCCTGGGAGGGGCCCCTGGCTCCCAGAGCCCAGGGCAAGACTCCCCTCTTTCCCATCTGGGTCCCACCCAGTATGTCCCCTCCCCAGTCCCTCAGCCAAACTGTGGCTGGTCATGTCGGCTTGTGCCCCCAGGGGACGGGGATACGGAGCATCAGGAGGGGAATGGACGGTCCCCCACAGTGTCTGCCCCTGAAGGGTGTGCGTGTGTGTGTGCAAGCACGTGTCTGTGTGGTCGGCCTTCCCTTGTGACAGGGCAGCAAGCTGGGGCCTGACGCCGCCCACTGCCCAGGGTTGCATGAGGGGAGGCGGCTCGTGTTGGGGCACCGGGTGAACTGTTGGTAAACTGTTGAGTGTGGCGGCTCGGGGCCGCATGCCGTCGTTAGCACCGGGTGTGGGGCCTGCCCTAGATGGTGTTTGATAAGCATTTTTTGGATGAAAGAGAGAAGCCAGGCAGGGCAGAAACTGAGTCTGGAGCTGCACACTGCGGGCGGTGCCGCTGGCTGCAACGCCCTGTGACGGGGCTTCCTGCCTCCCGGTGTCTCTGGAGGCAGTGAGTGCTGGGGCTGTTCGCCCGCTCCGGGCGCCGCTGCCGTCTGTTCTGTTGTCCTGCTCCATCGTGCTGGGTGCTGCACTGCCCTCCTGCGGGCCCTGGGTTTGAAGCGTGTGTGTCCCGCGCATGCTTGTTCCCCACGCCATCCCCTCCCCACCTCTGAGAAGGGAATCGAAGCCCGGCCTCCCCGGCACCCTGCAGACAGCGCCACTGGGAGACTTTGGTTTTGGGGCCTTGTTGGAGGAACCGCACTGCAAGGCAGCCTCGTGTTTTTCTGACACATGCTTACACGAAACTGTCAGTGGTCCTGACTGCGCAGCCTGCAGAATGCTGCCCAGGCCAGCCGAGGCTTGGAAGAGGGGCCGTCTCGAGCTTTCTGCTGGCTCCGTGGACCTTGGCGAGCTCTCGGCCTCTCCCCTGCCCACCCTCGCAGGCCAATGCGCTCCTGATCCGGGAGGTGGACGTGGAGAAGGTGACCACCTTCGAGCATCAGTACGTAAGCGCCATCAAGACCCTGTGGGACGACCCTGGCATCCAGGAGTGCTACGACCGCAGGCGCGAGTACCAGCTCTCCGACTCTGCCAAGTAGTAAGTGCGGCCGCACCGCAGGCGGCATGCGAACGGTGGCTGCGGGCCGGCGCCCGGGACCCTTCGGGAAGCCCTCCGCAGCGCCTGTGGTGCCCCCTGCCCGCTCGCCTGGGGCAGGGACATGGTGGGCCCCGGCTACCTGGCCAGACTGAGGGACCAGAGCAGGACATGACCCTGGACTGGCCATGCTTTGGCAGGAGCCCATGGACTCTGGTATGACACTGGCCTCCTTGTATGCCTGGCCCTGCCACTGCCTTCCCTGGGTCAGGACTGAGCTCCTGGCCACCCTCGGTGCTGGAGCCTGGCCTGTGGCCTGTGGGGGCAAACCCACAGTCTCCTAGAAGGGCCGTGGGATGGGAGGTGGATACACCCTGGGCTGTCGCACTCCTGCCTGTGGCATCACCCCCAGAGCCACGTCTCCCACTAGTGACTGGCTGCGACCTTGACTGCTGCGGGGTTATCCCCGTCTCTGGGCCTGGGATAGGGGGTGACTTGTGTGCTGACAGGTGGCCGGGCCATGGCTGCAGATGGAGGCCCCCGCGCGGCAGGCTGTGCACTGCTGCCCTCCATGCTCAGCAGGCAGAGACCCTAAGGGGACAAGGACAGGCCCGTCCCCCACCCCTCCTGCTCGTCTTCCGTCTGTTCCCTGCCTCTGGGAGGCTGTGGGAGGGCCCAGATAACCAAGCACTTGCAGCCAAGTGCCAGGGCCTGCGGGTGGTGCCGGAAAGGTCTGCGCAGGCACCCGGCCTCCCCAGGCAGACCACTCGAGAGTCGCCCCACTCAGGACTGCCCAGAGCGTCAGAAATGGGAAATTGTCACAGCCCAGAGGGCCTCAGGAGACCCTCTGATGCCAGATGGGGTCCCAGAAAGGGGTCGCGGGCTGGGCAGGAAAAGGCATGAGGGGAACCGAGGAAGCCGGAATCAGGCGTGGACAGTAGCTAGCTGCGCTGTGTAGACTCTGGCTCGTTGCTCCGGGTGGGTGCCGCTCCTGTGGACGGGGAGCAGCGGGGAGATGGGCGCGGGGTCTGCTGGGACCTCTGCAGCCTCCTCTGCAGCTGCGACTCTCCTCATGAGGTGCTTATTTGTGAAGCCTCCTCCCCGGGGCCAGCCAGGCCTCGCTTGGGAAGCCCCCTGCCCTGGGTCCCTGTCTCCCTCCTTGGTGGCCATCTCTGAGCAGCTCTACTACAAACCCCCCAAACCAGCTGGAGTCCTCCTCCTGGAGCTTTCTCTTGTGCTGGGTCCTTTCTGTCCCCTGAGACCCCAGAGAGGACAGAGGCTGGGAGGTTCGCATCCCGACCCCAGGGTCTCCCTTGGCCCAAGCCCCCCGGGCTCTTCAGACTCCACTGTGGGTGGTGCAGTGCGCGGTCCACCCCTCCCTGTGGCTTCCCGTCCGTCCTCCGGCTGGTTTGGGTGCCCTGTCCCTGTCCTGCCCCCTGGCAGCTGGCCTGAGCAACCCCCGCTGTGTTGCAGCTACCTGACCGATGTTGACCGCATCGCAACCTCGGGCTACCTGCCCACGCAGCAGGACGTGCTGCGGGTCCGCGTGCCCACCACCGGCATCATCGAGTACCCTTTCGACCTGGAGAACATCATCTTCAGGTACCGCCGGGGCCGCAGTGGGCAGGGTGGGGGGGCACTGAGAGGCTCATTTGCCTGCTGTGTCCGCTCACGCCTGCACACCCAGCGCTTTGGGAGGCCAAGGCAGGAGGATCACCTGAGTCCCGGAGTTGGGGACCACCCTGGGCAACATAGCAAGACCTCGTCTCTGAAAAAATTTACAAAGTTAGCCGGGTGTGGTGGTGTGCACCTGTGGTCCCAGCTACTCAGGAGGCTGAGGCAGGAGAATCGCTCAAGCCCAGGAGGTCAAGGCTGAAGTGAGCCATGATGGCGTCGCCACTGGACTCCAGCCTGGGCGACAGAGGGAGACCCTGTCTTGTCTTATTAAAGAAAAAAAAGCCCGTTGGTCTTCATGCTCAGGGTGTGTTTGACCAGGCCAGGAGATAAGATTTATCTCTAAGTATGTGTGAGCCAGGGCCACACAGGGAAGGAGCTGTGGGGTTGTGGGGGTTGTGGTCACATCCATCCAGACTGGCAGCCGAAGAGACCTGGCGGGGAGGACATTGGACGGGGTCTCCACAACGGGCCAGGGGCCTGGATGGAGCAACCATGGGGCTGGGGTCTGGAGTGTTGGCTGGAGGAGGGGGTGCCACAGGGTGCGGGAGGGGTCATAGGGACTGAGGCTGCTGGGGAGGAGGGGTCATGGGAATTGAGGCTGCTGGGGAGGAGGGGTCGTAGGGACCAAGGGTGTGAGGGGAGGGGGGGTCATAGGGACCGAGGCTGCGAGGTGAGGGGGTTCATAGGGACTGAGGAGGGAGAGGAGGAGGGGTCATAGGGACCGAGGCTGCCAGGGGAGGGGTTCATAGGGACTGAGGAGGGAGGAGGGCTCCAGGCTGGGGTGGAGGCGCTGGGTGGTGTGGGGTGGATGGAGGTGCTGGGTGGTGTGGGGTGGATTCTGTTCTTCACGGGCTGCCCCTGTGGATCCCGTCGGGTCTCCGGGGCTCCAGGTCCACTGTGGCTGGGGGCCGGCCAGCAGAGCAGAGTTCTCCCTGGGGACCCTCCGTGGGTCATATGCCGGGTAGGCTGCGCAGCTGGCTGGACTCTGCTGTCCCTGGGAGTGTGGACCCTGCCTGCCTGGCTCCTGGCCCCGTACAACAACATCTCCAGGGCTAAGGCCCCGGCCGCTGTCGAGCCGCTGAGGGGCAGGGCTGTGCGTGCCTGTCCGGGGCTGCTGAGGCCAGGTGTGAGGCTCCCTCCACAGGCCTTATTCCCGCCCGGTGCTTGAGGCCAGAAGGCTGAGATGCAGGTGTGGGTGGGGCCGGGTCCTTCTGAGGCGGAGGGATCTGCCCAGGCCTCGCCTGGCTCCTAGTGGTGGCTGCATCCTTGACTTGTGGCCACGTTGCCCCCCTCCTTGCCCCCTCTTCATGCGGCGTCCTCCCTGCCTGCGCCTTTGCCTCTGTTCTCTTATAACCTGTCCTTGGCCAGGGCCACCCTACATCTGTGTGACGTCGTCTTAACTGGTGACATCTGCACAGACCCCGTTTCCAGATCAGAACCGTCCCCGGGTTCTGCAGGGGACGGTTCTGCAGCGCAAGCTCGCCCTGGCACTGGCCCTCATGAGGGAATGATGCCTCCCTGCCAGGGTGTCCCCACCCAGCTGGTGCACTGCCGAGGCCATTGTGAGGGTTCCAGGAAGTCTGGGGGGTTTTCCTTGAGGGCCCTGCCCTGAGACCCACCCCAGGGCTGGGGGTGCCACCCCCTGCTGTCCGTCTGTTCTCCTCACCTGTCCTCCCAGCTCGGCCTCCCAGCGCAGGCAGGGAGGGTGCGGCGTGAGGATGGAGGCAGGGATGGAGCAACGTGGCCACAAGCCAAGGAACGCCAAGCTCTGGGGTGGCTCCCGGGGACCCGAGCAGGCGCCGGGCCTCAGAAGCTGTGGCGTCCTCTCTGGACATGGGCGATGATCTATGTTGTTTCAGGAATTCGAGTTTTTCTTGTTTTTTATTCACACCAGGCCCATGATCCCAGGATAAAGCTGAGGCTAGCTGGGCACAGGCCAGGGTGTGACATGACCATCCCCTCCCCACCTCATGTCTCAGGGTCCCCTCGCAGCCCCACGCTGGCCTCTTCACAGCGCAGGCCTCTATGTCCTCTGTCAGAAATGTCCTGTCCCCTCCCTGAGCTCAGGCCGGGTGTGTCACCTCCTCCCCACCATCCTCCGGGCCCTTCCCAGCTCCGGCTGTGCCCTCTGTGATGGCTGCAGAGAAGAGCCCCATCCTGAGCCCAGTCCTCTGCCGCCGTCGTTTCTCTGCCAGCTGCCTCTGTCTGCCATGAGCCAGCAGAGGGCCGGCCAGGTGCTCTGGGATGTAGCTGGAGGCCAGATCCCTGTCTGGAGGCCTTGAAGGCTAGTGGGATCGCCCCAGTGCATGAGGAGGGTCTCCTGCCCTCTCAGGTGGGTATAAGACACAAGGGGACCCGGATCCCAGCCCTGCCGGCTGCCACAGGCATGTAAGAGAGGCCTTGCACTCCAGATGGGCTGTGGCCTGGTGTCGGCACACCCATTGCCCTCCCGCCTGACCGCAGCTGCTGGTGTGGGCCTTCTTGTCCCTTAGAGTCACCTGGCACATCTGTCATCCACCTGTGCCTGTTGGACTCCTCTGCAGACCAGACCAGGTGGATTTCACGGCTCACATGCCCAAGGCAGCCCGGCTGTCCTCGGCAGAGCTGCAGGGAGCCCGGCCTTCCCTGGGGTCTGGGGCCGGGGCCTGAGCGGCCTTCCCTGGGGTCTGGGGTCTGAGCGACCTTCCCTGGGGTCTGGGGCCTGAGCGACCTTCCCTGGGGTCTGAGGCCTGAGCGACCTTCCCTGGGGTCTGGGGTCTGAGCGACCTTCCCTGGGGTCTGGGGTCTGAGGCCTGAGCGGCCTTCCCTGGGGTCTGGGGCCTGAGCGACCTTCCCTGGGGTCTGGGGTCTGAGCGACCTTCCCTGGGGTCTGAGGCCTGAGCGGCCTTCCCTGGGGTCTGGGGCCTGGGCGGCCTTCCCTGGGGTCTGGGGCCTGGGCGGCCTTCCCTGGGGTCTGGGGCCTGGGCGGCCTTCCCTGGGGTCTGGGGCCTGGGCGGCCTTCCCTGGGGTCTGGGGCCTGGGCGGCCTTCCCTGGGGTCTGGGGCCTGGGCGGCCTTCCCTGGGGTCTGGGGCCTGGGCGGCCTTCCCTGGGGTCTGGGCGGCCTTCCCTGGGGTCTGGGGCCTGGGCGGCCTTCCCTGGGGTCTGGGGCCTGAGCGGCCTTCCCTGGGGCCTTCCCGGGGTCTGGGGCCCGGGCGGCCTTCCCTGGGGCCTGGGGCCTGGGACCCGAGCGGCCTTCCCTGGGGCCTGGGGCCTGGGGCCCGGGCGGCCTTCCCTGGGGCCTGGGGCCTGGGGCCTGAGCGGCCTTCCCTGGGGCCTGGGGCCTGAGCGGCCTTCCCTGGGGCCTTCCCTGGGGTCTGGGGCCCGAGCGGCCTTCCCTGCGGTCTGGGGTCTGGGGTCCGGGCGGCCTTCCCTGGGGTCTGGAGCCTGAGCGGCCTTCCCTGGGGTCTGGGGTCTGGGGTCTGGGGTCTGGGCGGCCTTCCCTGGGGTCTGGGGTCTGGGGTCTGGGGCCGGAGCCTGAGCGGCCTTCCCTGGGGTCTGGGGTCTGGGTCTGGGTCTGGGACCTGGGCGGCCTTCCCTGGGGTCTGGGGCCTGAGCGGCCTTCCCTGGGGCCTGAGCGGCCTTCCCTGGGGTCTGGGGCCTGGGCGGCCTTCCCTGGGGTCTGGGGTCTGAGCGGCCTTCCCTGGGGTCTGGGACCTGAGCGGCCTTCCCTGGGGCCTGGGGTCTGAGCGGCCTTCCCTGGGGCCTGGGGCCTGAGCGGCCTTCCCTGGGGCCTGGGGCCTGAGCGGCCTTCCCTGGGGCCTGGGGCCTGAGCGGCCTTCCCTGGGGCCTGGGGCCTGAGCGGCCTTCCCTGGGCCCAGTGGTCTCGGGCCCCTTTGCCAGTGAGGGAAGGGTCTGCGGTGGTGACTTCTGGAGGCGGGGGACCGCTCTCTGAGAGCGTCCTTGCGGGTTCTAACAGTGGGGGCTCTTCCTGCTCCAGCCGCTGTCAGTCTGGTGTGGCAGGAGGGTCCTGTGTGGTGGCCGTCCCGGGATTGCAGACTGGGCCTTGGGGCCCCAGGTGGCTGAGTCCTGGCGCTGTCCTTTCAGGATGGTGGATGTGGGCGGCCAGCGGTCGGAGCGGAGGAAGTGGATCCACTGCTTTGAGAACGTGACATCCATCATGTTTCTCGTCGCCCTCAGCGAGTACGACCAAGTCCTGGTGGAGTCGGACAATGAGGTGGGCCCTGCCCTGAGCAGGGGCAGCATGGGGGACCGGGCCTTCTCCACCTACCGAGCCTGGGTCCCCTCACTTGGGTCCCCTCAGCTGCCCCTCGGGCTGTGTGCAGGGGGGAGGGCCCCTCTGATCCCCGCTGCCTTCGCTCCCGCCAGAACCGGATGGAGGAGAGCAAAGCCCTGTTCCGGACCATCATCACCTACCCCTGGTTCCAGAACTCCTCCGTCATCCTGTTCCTCAACAAGAAGGACCTGCTGGAGGACAAGATCCTGTACTCACACCTGGTGGACTACTTCCCCGAGTTCGACGGTGCGCTGGGCTGCGGCACAGGGAATATCGGGTGGGAGGGGTCTCCTGGGGCGGGGGATCTCGGGTGGGAGGGGTCTCGTACCAGGAGGGCACCATGGGGAGGGGGAGTCTTGTGTCGGTGGCTGTCATAAGGGAGGGAGTTGTTGTATGGGGGTGTCCTGTATAGGTGATCCCATATGGGAGGGTCTCACAGGAAGGGTTCATGCACACTGTCAGCGCAGCCCCGTGGGGACCTTGGTGGGAGCCCCTGCGTCCTCCTCTGTGCCTAAGTGCCCGCACGCTTGGACCCCTCCCTCACTGTGTGGCCCCCGCCCCGTGGGGCGGTCAGAGCAGATGAGCACTGAGGGTCTTCACATGCTCCGCCCTCTCTGGGCCTGGGGATGACGGCCAGGGGAGGGTGTCGTGTGCCCTTGTCTGTGTGGTCAGTGGCTGCCGTTAGCGCTGTCACCACTCAGAGCTGTCCCCACCAGGCACGGTGAGGCCCCGGACAGTTCTGGTGCCCTCGCTTCCACCTGGGATCTGTGCTCCTCCCGCGAGTCTCGGGTGTCATCTTCAGGAGGGCCCCTAGGGGTGCCCTGCCTCTGGAAGGGCAGTGGGAGGGAGGGGTCTGGCGCACGGTGTGACCTCGGTCGCTGGCTGCAGGTGCAGGGCCCTGCTGTTCCTGGGCAGGGGAGTGACGGGGGGTGCTGCTCCTGCTCCAGCCACACGTGGCCCCTGCCTGGCAGCCTGTCCTGTGGGCTCAGGGAACCCTGGTTGGGGGAGGCCAAGGGACTGGGCATGGAACCCTGTCCCACCAGTCCCCAGAGCAGTCCCCTGAACACCCCTAGGGGCCTTTCCATCGGGGCGGTCAGGAGTTACTGGGCGGGGTGCCGAGTTGTCCAGGGTGGCGGAGGGGCAGGGGTAGCGGGTGGGAAACAGCGCCCCTGCTGGAGCCCCTGGGACGTCTCTGAGGCCCCGCCTGCAGCAGCGGCACTGTTGGGGGGGATGGGGGCCGCTGTTCCATGCCAGAGGCCTTCCCTGCCCTAGAAGGCTGTGGCTGTGGAACTGAGTGGGTAGAGGCTGAGCAGAGGAGCAGTGGGGGTGCGGAGCCCCAGGTTGGAGGCCTGGGCCCTGACAGCAGTGCCCTGGGGCTGCAGTGGGATGGGCACCGCAGCTCACCCAGGGAGGGATGGGAGCAGCAGCCCGTCAGGCATGCAGTGGGCTCTGGGCGGGGGGTCGAGCTGGGTGGGCTGTGGGCCTTGCTCACTCATTCCCTGGGAGTGACAAAGGGGCCCACGCGTCCCTTGCCCTGGGCTGGGCCGGGCACAGCCTCACCCTCCGCCCTCCCCCAGGGCCCCAGCGGGACGCCCAGGCGGCGCGGGAGTTCATCCTGAAGATGTTCGTGGACCTGAACCCCGACAGCGACAAGATCATCTACTCACACTTCACGTGTGCCACCGACACAGAGAACATCCGCTTCGTGTTCGCGGCCGTGAAGGACACCATCCTGCAGCTCAACCTCAAGGAATACAACCTGGTCTGAGTGCCCAGGCCCAGGGAGACGGGACGGAGACACGCGGCAGGACCTTCCTTCCACGGAGCCTGCGGCTGCCGGGCGGGTGGCGCTGCCGAGCCTGGGCCGGGGCCTCTGTCCGCGGGAGGAGTTTCTTTTTTTTTTTTTTTTTTTTCATATTTTTAACAAATGGTTTTTATTTCACAGTTATCAGGGGATGTACATCTCTCCCTCCGTACACTTCGCGCACCTTCTCACCTTTTGTCAACGGCAAAGGCAGCCTTTTTCTGGCCTTGACTTATGGCTCGCTTTTTTCTAAAAAAAAGAAAAAAGAAAAAAAAGCAACGAAACATAAAACACACACACGCCCCACGCCCCCAGTGACTCCGGGCCTCACAGAGCCCCTGCCAGCCAGCATGGGGGCCCCGCCTCGCAGCCCCCCACGGCTGTCCTTCCAACCCCACGTGCTGCTGCTTTCTCCTTCCCGCTTCTGTTCTTCATCACGAAAGGCATGGAGACTCGGAGACTGACATTTTCCCCCTTTTTTAAGTTATTGACGCCCCGTGCGCCTCGCCTCTTCACGAATCAATGCTGTGCTTTGCTCACTGGACTCCTGAAGAGGGGGTGGGGGGCTCCCTCAGTCGCCCACCCTGGGAAGTGCCTAACCTTTTTTTTTTTTTTTTTTTGAGGAAAAAGAATGCCTGACTCACAGGTTGAAGAAACGCCCTGGGCCCTCTCTCATGGCAGGGTCCCCCGTCCCTCTGCAGAGGCTGGGAAGGGTCCCCGAGCTGGAGCCATGGGGGCTCCTCTGGGCTGTGCCTCCAGGGCCAACACTGGCCTCTTGGGGTTGCCCGGGGACCCTGCCCTGGCTGGAGCGCACCCCACCGGAGCCCACATGGGCTTGGCAGCTGGAGGGATGGTTCCCCGGTGACACTGGGAGAAAGGCCACTTGGATGGGGGCATTTCTTTTCATTTTGTTCTGCTTTGTGTTGTCACCAATTTGGAAACAGTGAGGGTGGGGTGAGGACTTTTTACAGAATATTCTCAGGTGTGTACCCGAGAGGCAGAGAGAGGGACGTGGCCGGCAGCTCTGTGCGTGGCCTTGTCCCAAGCACTTGTGCCCGCCCCCGAGCCCCCCCCTGGGGGAGCGGAAGCCAGCACTCGCACTTTGGCCAGGGGCGCGTGGAAGGTGGCGACAGGCACCGGCCTGGGCGGCTTCCAGGCCTGGCTGGCCACGGCCACATCCCGAGCGGGAGCCCGCCAGGCCACGCCGCACTGAGCCACGGCCCCGGGGGCCGCTCCCGGGCCCCCTTAGGCACTGAGGCACCGAGACTGGCTCTCCCCGAGACTCGGAAGGTGGGGACGAGGGGCCTGTGTTTGGGGAGGTGGCTTGTTCGTCGGCTGTTGACTGAACACCGCGGTGCCCTGTGGGCCCGGGCTTTGCACAGCTGTCCCAGGAATGGATCGGCCGTGCTGCCTTCGCCCGCCGCCACTCCGGGACCCTGCACGGCCGCTTCGACAGACGACAAGACACAGCCCCAAAGACGACCATCCCGACCAGCAGTTCCTGCCCGCCCGCCCGCCGCTGTCAGGCCTGCCTTGGCCTCCTTGTCCGCGGGGCTGTCTGCTGGCTTCCGGGGGAGAAAAGGGGGAGCCCCGTGGAGGGGGCAGGGGAGACGTGTGCATGTCAGGGCAGCTACATTTCTGATCAGCCCCACGGGGAGACGGGGCCGGCGGGACCCCCCCGGCTTCCCCACGCCACTTTTCTTCCGCCTCACCCAGAAGCGTCCTTTTTTTGTGCCAGGTGTCTGCCTAAGGGTTGGCTCCAGAAGCCCCCCGTGGTGAGTGCTGGGGCCCCGCGATGCCTTGGGGGAGCAGATGGGGCCACCCCTGGCAGGGCCGCTGCAACCTTTTCCAGCAGCAGAGCCCTCTGGGGGGCCTGTGCTTGTGGCACCTCTGAGGGCCCAAATCGCATAAGGTGACCCGGTCGTGGCCTGAGGGTGGAGTCGTCCAGCACGCGGGCCAGATCGCTGCCAGGCTAAGTATCAGCCCTTCCCAGGGAGGGGGCCGTGCCAAGCATCCCAGAGCCGGGCTGGGGCCGCCAAAACGTCTCAGCCTGGGTCCTCTGGGTCTGAGTGCCTGATCCCCTGGCACCCCAAAAATGGAGGTGGGTGTCGCAGGCCCGGGGCACGGTGCCTGCTCCAGGAGAGTCCCAGGTGGTGGTTGTCGTGCCAATGGCGCCCAGGGGCAGGGACAGCCGACCCCCACCCTTGCCACGTGTAGGGTGTGTGTTTTTACCTTGGTGAATCTCACCTGCCAACGCTTTCTCGTGAATGCCGACCACCTTCTCCGATCATGTCACGCCCAGGCGGCAGCAGCCCCCAGCCACCGCAAGACCCACACCCTGGGTCTCCCGGCTCCCACGGAGGGGCATCCCCGTGCCAATGTCCCCAGTGGTGGCAGCGGATCCTGCGGCTGGCCTGGTGGACGGGACCCGGTGATACTTGTATATTACACAGTCCTGATTTCAGACAATTTCAACCTTAATCTATTTAAAAAAATATTCTATACAAGCTGTTTTTAAGCCTTTTACCATTTGAAATGCATGTGTTGTGTGCGTTGAGGGATGGGAGGAGGGGCTGAGGAGCGGCTCAGTGTCACCTCTCACAGCCACCAGCCCTGACCCTTAATCCAGACACCGATGGAAGTCGACTTTTCATATCTTTCTCCTGAAATGAACTCTGTTTTAAATTGGAATAAATTTTGTTCCTAAATGCTGGTGGCCCCTTCTGGTTTATTTCCTGTTGCCCTTTGAAGGGGGCTGGGGGGAAGTGAGCAGAGGCCTGGCCCCCAGGAGCCCTGGAGTTGCCGAGGCCATTGCCTGCCCTGAGTGGGGGACACCGCCCCCGCACGGTGTCCTGGGGCCCCTCCCCGTCATTGTGTTTGACCCTTGGCTTCAAGTTCATTTCACTAGCACCAGGCCACAGCAACCCACTTGGGAACCGCCGCCTTGTTTGGGGGCTGGGGACAAGGAAGTGAGACGGGGAGGATCCCAGGTCCTAGGCCGGCCTGCCCCTCAACGTCCAGGGCGCCTGTGGGGGAAGTCATGCCCTCTGGGCCTCCATTTCTTTAAGCTGCGAATGTGGTACTTCTGCAGCCTTCCTTCAGTTATTTTTTTCCTTTTGAAAAAATTAATTCTAAAATACAGATAACAAATTTTTCTTTTTTTTTTTTTTTTTTGAGGTGGAGTCTCCCTCTGCCGCCCAGGCTGGAGTGCAGGGACACGATCTTGGCTCACCGCAACCTCTGCCTCCTCAGTTCGAGCAATTCTCCTGCCTCGGCCTCCTGAGTAGCTGGGTTTACAGGTGTGTGCCACCACGCCCGGCTAATTTTTTTGTGTGTTTTTTAGTAGAGACTGGGTTTCACCATATTGGTCAGGCTGGTCTCGAGCTCCTGACCTTGTGATCCGCCTGCCTCGGCCTCCCAAAGTGCTGGGATCACAGACATGAGCCACTGCGCCCGGCCGCAGATAACAAATTTCTGAGTGCACAGCTCAGTGGCATTAAGTGTATGCACACGGTCGTGCAGCCATCACCACCATCCTCTCCAGAACTTGATCTTCCCAAATTGAAACTCTGTCCCCACAAAAGACTCACTCCTCGTCCTCCTCCCCAGCCCTGGCGCCCCCATCCTCTTTTCATCTCTGTGAATCTGACGGCTTTATGGACCTCCTAGGAGCGTCCTGTGTCTCTGGCGTCTCTCACTGAGCGTGATGTCCTCAAGGTGCATCCACACTGAAGCCTGGGTCCGGACTCCCTTGCTTTTCTTTTCTTTTTTTTCTTTTTTTTGAGACGGAGTCTCACTCAATCCCCCAGGCTGGAATGCAGTGGCGCCACCTCGGCTCACTGCAAGCTCCACTTCCCGGGTTCACGCCATTCTCCTGCCTCAGCCTCTTGAGTAGCTGGGACTGCAGGCGCCCGCCACCTCGCCTGGCTAATTTTTTTTGTATTTTTTTAGTAGAGACGGGGTTTCACCGTGTTAGCCAGGATGGTCTTGATCTCCTGACCTTATGATCTGCCCGTCTCGGCCTCCCAAAGTGCTGGGATCCGCCTTTTTGTTTTTTAAGTCTCACTCTGTCACGCAGGCTGGAGTGCAATGGCACGATCTTGGCTCACTGAAACCTCTGCCTCCCAGGTTCAAGCGATTCTCCTGCCTCAGCCTCCCGAGTAGCTGGGACTACAGGCTCCTGCCACCACGCCGGCTAATTTTTGTATTTTTGGTAGAGACGGAGTTTCACCTTGTTGACCAGGCTGGTCTCAAACTCCTGACCTCAAGTGATCTGCCCACGTCGGCCTCCCACAGTGCTGGGATGAGCCACTGCACCCGTCCTCCTCAGAATTTTTAAACAGGGGTCCTCTGTTTTCATTTTGCTCCAGGCCCTGTGGATTCTGCATGGGGTGCCTCCCTGCTGGGATTACAGGCTTGAGCCACCACGCCCGGCCCGGATTCCCTTCCTTTTCATGACTCAGTAGTATTCTACTGTGTGCATGGGCCACGCTGTGTTGATCTGTCTGTCGTTGATGGACGCCTGGGGCGCTTCCACCTTGTGGCTGTTGGCAGTTGTGCCGCTGTGCACCTGCGTGTGCAAGCTTCTGTTTGAGTCCCTCCTCTCAGTCCTTGTAGGTGTGCATCCAGAGGTAGCATTGCTGGGTCCTCTGGTCCTTTTTTTCTTTTGGATGCACCTTGAGGAGTCTCGTTCTGTCGCCAGGCTGGAATGTAGTGGTGCGATCTCGACTCACTGCAGCCTCCACCTCCCAGGTTTAAGCAATTCTCCTGCCTCAGCCTCCCGACTAGCTGGACTACAGGCGCCTGCCACCATGACCGCTAATTTTTGTATTTTTAGTAGAGATAGGGTCTCACCATGTTGGCCAGGATGGTCTCTATCTTGATTTCGTGATCCTCTCGCCTCAGCCTCTCAAAGTGCTGGGATTACAGGCATGGGCCACCGGGTCCGACCTGTATTTTAATTTTTTGGGGAGCCGCCCGACTGTTCCCCACAGCAGCTGTGCCATGTCACATCCTGCCAGCTGTGCACAAGGGTGCGATTTTCCCACATCCTCTTTCAGTTTCATTGAGTCCGATAGGCCTGTCCGTCAGGTCTTGAGGACGCTTGCTGTGCCTGACACTGCCCTAGACACTACAGTACAGCAGAGAAAGTGGCACTTACCAGCACGACTTCATCTAGGAAGAGAAATGAAGCAGAGAAGTGGGACAGGACGGGGAGATGGTGGCTGTTTCTTTTCTTTTTTTTTTTTGGAGACGGAGTCTAGCTCTGTCACCCAGGCTGGAGTGCAGTGGTGAGATCTCAGCTCACCTCAACCTCTGCCTCCTGGGCTCAAGCGATTCTCCTGCCTCAGCCTCTCGAGTAGCTGGGACTATAGGCGCCTGCCACCATGCCTGGCTAATTTTCGTATTTTTAGAGTAGAGATGGGGTTTCACCATGTTGGCCAGGCTGGTCTCGAATTCCTGACCTCTGGTGATCCACCCGCCTTGGCTTCCCAAAGTGTGGAATTACAGGCATAAGCCACAGCCCCCAGCCAATGGTGGCTGCTTCTGGTGGGCTGTTCCTCGTGGGCTGTACGGGAAAAGCCTGAGAAAGTGGTGCATGAGTAGTATCCTGGGAGACAGGAAGAGAAGGAGCCACGCTGCAGCCTGAGGGTGAGCCAGGCAGAGCCACAGCTTGTGCAAAGACCCTGGGGCAGGACCACGCCTGGTGTGTTGGAGGAGCAGCGAGGAGGCCCATGTTGTTGCAGTGGAGGGACGGGGAGAGAGGGAGCGGGCAGGGCAGGGGGTTGGGCTTTTACCCTCCGAGGGAGGTGGGAGCCATGGAGGGGTTCGGGCAGAGCAGGGACAGGACCTGACAGATGCTCACAGGTGGCCTCTGGTGGCTGCTGCTGGGAGGACAGACGGGCGAGGACGGAAGCCAGGGGACTAGGCTGGTGCAGGTGGCGATGATAGGGGTGGACCAGGTAGCAGAAGCAGAGGTGGGGGAGTCAGCTAAGGGGCGTTGAGTGCTGGGGGGAGCTGGGCCAGCCATGAATATTGCAGGTGCGTGTTGTGCCCCCAGTGGCCAGTAGGAGTCGCCCCAGACAGCTCCTTGCCTGCCCCTAGCCCCCTACCCATCCTAAAAGGAAAACTGAGGCACAGAGGGTGAGCATCTTGCCTGAGGCAGCTTGCCCTGATGGCTGGCCGGCCCTTCCTACGACTTGCCAACAGCCCCAGCCTGTTTGGCCGGCAGGCAGCTCCGGCACCCCATGCAGAATCCACAGGGCCTGGAGCAAAATGAAAACAGAGGACCCCTGTTTAAAAATTCTGAGGAGGACGGGTGCAGTGGCTCATCCCAGCACTGTGGGAGGCCGACGTGGGCAGATCACTTGAGGTCAGGAGTTTGAGACCAGCCTGGTCAACAAGGTGAAACTCCGTCTCTACCAAAAATACAAAAATTAGCCGGTGTGGTGGCAGGAGCCTGTAGTCCCAGCTACTCGGGAGGCTGAGGCAGGAGAATCGCTTGAACCCGGGAGGCAGAGGTTTCAGTGAGCCAAGATCGTGCCATTGCACTCCAGCCTGCGTGACAGAGTGAGACTTAAAAAACAAATAGGCGGCCGGGCGCGGTGGCTCACGCCTGTAATCCCAGCACTTTGGGAGGCCGAGGTGGGCGGATCACGAGGTCAGGAGATGGAGACCATCCTGGCTAACACAGTGAAACCTGGTCTATATTAAAAATACAAAAAATTAGCCAGGTGTGGTGGCGGGCGTCTGTAGTCCCAGCTACTCAGGAGGCTGAGGCAGGAGAATGGCGTGAACCCAGGAAGTGGAGGTTGCAGTGAGCCGAGATCATGCCACTGCACTCCAGCCTGGGCGACACAGCGAGACTCCGTCTCAAAAAAAAGGAAAAATCTTGGAATTATTGGAAGTGTAAATTGGTGCATGCACTTTGGCAAAAGATAGTTAATATCTAGGAAATACTTTATAATCCAGCAATTCGACCATTGGGTATTTACCTATAGAAAGCCACACATGTGGCCAGGCACGGTGGCTCAAGCCTGTAATCCCAGCACTTTGGGAGGCCGAGGCGGGGGATCACGAGGTCAGGAGATCGAGATCATCCTGGCTAACATGGTGAAACCTCGTCTCTACTAAAAAATACAAAAAACTAGCCAGGCGAGGTGGCGGGCCGCCTGTAGTCCCAGCTACTCGGGAGGCTGAGGCAGGAGAATGGCGTGAACCCGGGAGGCAGAGCTTGCAGTGAGCTGAGATCCGGCCACTGCACTCCAGCCTGGGTGACAGAGCGAGACTCCGTCTCAAAAAAAAAAAAAAAAAAAAAAAAAAAAGAAAGCCACACATGTAATCACAAAAGACAGACATGTACCAAATGTCCATAGCTGCCCTATTCATGATAGTCCCAAACTGAAATTTAACCAAATGTCCATCAACAGTAGAATGGATGAATAGATTGTTGTTTATTTATCCAGAGGAATAGTCTATGACAATCAGGATTAATGAACCACAATCATGTGCAAAATATGAGTTCATCACACAAACGTCACGTGGAATGATAGAAGCCAGACGCACCTGAACTCTATTTATTTATTTATTTATTTACTGAGACGGAGTCTCGCTCTGTCGCCCAGGCTGGAGTGCAGTGGCGCCATCTCAGCTCACTGCAAGCTCCGCCTCCCGTGTTTATGCCATTCTCCTACCTCAGCCTCCCGAGTAGCTGGGACTACAGGCGCCCGCCACCTCGCCCGGCTAGTTTTTTGTGTTTTTTAGTAGAGATGGAGTTTCACCGTGTTAGCCAGGATGGTCTCGATCTCCTGACCTCGTGATCCGCCTGTCTCGGCCTCCCAAAGTGCTGAGATTACAGTCTTGAGCCACCGTGCCCGGCCAATTTTTTGTATTTTTAGTAAAGACAGGGTCTCACCATGTTAGCCAAGATGGTCTTGATTTCCCGACCTCGTGATCCACCTGCGTCGGCCTCCCAAAGTGCTGGGATTACAGGCGTGAGCTACCGCACCCCGCCAAACTCATTTTATGTAATTCTGTGTGCATAACGTTCAAAACTGGCAAAAATTCACTATATTTTGAGGATTTTTTTTTTTTTTGAGATGGTGTCTTGCTCTGTTGCCCAGGCTGGGGTACAATGGTGCGATCTTTGCTCACTTCAACCTCTGCCTTCTGGGTTCAAGTGATTCTCCTGCCTTAGCCGCCCGAGTAGCTGGGATTACAGGTGCCCACCACCACGCCCAGCTAATTTTTTGTATTTTTAGTAGAGATAGGGTTTCACCATGTTGGCCAGGCTGGTCTCAAACTGCTGACCTCATGATCTGCCTACCTCAGCCCCCCCAAAGCTGGGATTACAGGCGTGAGCCACCACTCCTGGCCGATTTTTAGGATTTAAAAAGTCGATTGTAAATCTATAAAGAAAAGCAAGAAAGAGGGACATTACATAATAAACAGTAAGAGGATGAATTCACAAAAGGACATATTAATCTTTTTTTTTTTTTTTTTTTTTTTTTTTTTTGAGGTGGAGTCTTGCTCTGTCGCCCGGACTGGAGTGCAGTGGCCAGATCTCAGCTCACTGCAAGCTCCGCCTCCCAGGTTTACACCATTCTCCTGCCTCAGCCTCCGGAGTAGCTGGGACTACAGGCGCCCGCCACCTCGCCCGGCTAGGTTTGTATTTTTAGTAGAGACGGGGTTTCACCGTGTTAGCCAGGATGGTCTCGATCTCCTGACCTCGTGATCCGCCCGTCTCGGCCTCCCAAAGTGCTGGGATTACAGGCTTGAGCCACCGTTTTTTTTTTTTTTTTTTTTTTGAGTCTTGCTTTGTCACCCCAGCTGGTGTGCAGTGGTATGATCTTGCCTTACTGCAACCTCCACCTCTCGGGCTCAAGTGATCCTCCCACCTCAGCCTCCCGAGTAGCTGGGACCAGAAGCGCATGCCACCATGGCTGGCTAATTTTTTGTGTTTTTGGTAGAGACGGGGCCTTACCATGTTGCCCAGGCTGGTCTCAAACTCCTGAGCTTGAGTGATCCGCCCACCTCGGTCTCCCAAAGTGCTGAGATTACAGGCTTGTGCTACTGTGCCCGGCAGGACATATTAATCCTAAATGTGTATTTATAAACTATATGAAGCAAGAATGGATGGAATTAAAGGAATAAATATTGAGAGGCCAAGGTGGGCGAATCATGAGGTCAGGAGTTCAAGACTAGCCTGGCCCACATGGTGAAACCTCGTCTTTACTAACAATACAAAAAATTAGCTGGATATAATGGCGGGTGACTGTAATCCCAGCTACTCAGGAGGCTGAGGCAGGAGAATCACTTGAACCCAAGAGGCGGAGGTTGCAGTGAGCCAAGATCGCGCCGCTGCACTCTAGCCTGGGTGACAGAGCGAGGTTCCCTCTCAAAAAAGAAAAAAAAGGAGAAATAGACAAATCTACAATTATGCTTCCAGACTTCAACATTTCTCTCTCAGTAACCAATAGGAGAAGCAGACTGAAAATCAGCAAGAATACAGGAGATCTGAATGCCACCGTCAGCCACACTGACCTGACGCTTATATAGAACACACCGCTGACTAACAGCAGAATATACTTTCTTTTCTTGTCTTTTTCTCTAAAAAGAAGGGTCTTGTTTTGTCTCACAGGTTGGAGTGTGCAGTGGCTCACTGCCTCTTCTAATTCCTGAGCTCAGGCGATCCTTCTGCCCCACCTCCCGAGTCGCTGGGAGCTATAGGTGTGTGCCACCACACCTGGCTAATTTTTCCATTTTTTGAGGAGATGGGGTCTTACCAAGTTCCCTGGGCTGGTTTCAATCTCTTAGGCTCAAGCAGTCCTGCTGCCTCAGCCTCCCAAAGTGCTGGGATTACAGCCGTGAGCCACAGTGCCTGGCCTGTA
The DNA here is from genome assembly GCF_007565055.1 of Rhinopithecus roxellana. Classification (NCBI taxonomy): domain Eukaryota; kingdom Metazoa; phylum Chordata; class Mammalia; order Primates; family Cercopithecidae; genus Rhinopithecus; species Rhinopithecus roxellana. The sequence continues at coordinate 12,721,504 of NC_044556.1, forward strand.
TGTTCTTTCCAAGAGCACATGGGATATTCCCCAAGATAGGCCATATTCTGGGTCACAAAGCAAATCTTATCAAATTTTAAATAACTGAAGTCAGGCCGGGCACGGTGGCTCACACCTGTAATCCCACCTACTCGGGAGGCTGAGGCAGGAGAATAGCCTGAACCCAGGAGGCAAAGGTTGTAGTGAGCTGAGATTGCACCACTGCACTCCAGCCTGGCAACAGAGCAAGACTCCATCTCAAATAAATAAATAAAATTGAAATCATTCAAAGCATGTTCTTTGACCATAAGAGAATCAAACTAGAAATCCATAACCAAGAGAATCAAACTAGAAATCCATAACAGAATGATTGGTATTTGAAAAGTCTTTAGGCCAGGCATGGTGGCTCACGCCTGTAATCCCAGCACGTTGGGAGGCTGAGGCGGGTGGATCACGAGGTCAGGAGATTGAGACCATCCTGGCTAACATAGTGAAACCCTGTCTCCTACTAAAAATACAAAAAAAATTAGTTGGGCATGGTGGTGGGTGCCTGTAGTCCCCGCTACGCTACTCGGGAGGCTGAGACAGGAGAATGGCGTGAACCCGGAAGGTGGAGCTTGCAGTGAGCTGAGATTGTGCCACTGCACTCCAGCCTGGGCGACAGAGCAAGATTCTGTCCCCCCCCACCCAAAAAGAATAAAACTTTAGACCTGAATGGTTTTAGTGGTGAATCCTACCAAACATTTAAAGAAAAAATAACATCAAAATCTTCACAATCTGTTTCAGAAAATAGAAGAGGATGGAATACTTCCCAACTCATTTTATGAGGCCAGTATTATCCTGATACCAAAATTAAAGACAGTACCAGGAAATTACAGATCAGTATACTCAAAACATAGACACCAAAATCCTTAACACAGTATTAGCAAATGAAATAATGAAATCCAGTGATATATAAAAAGAAAACTACCTCACTACCAGGTGGCATTTATCCCAGGAATACAAGACAAGCTTAACATTGGAAAATCAGTCAATATAACTTGCCATATTAACAGACTAAAGAAAAACCACATGATCGTATCAATAAAGAATATGAGTTGGATACAATTCAACATTCATTCATGATAAAAATTCTAAGCAAACTAGGAGTAGAAAGGAACTTCCTCAACCTGATACAGGGCATCTGTAACAAATCACAGCTAAACAACAGCAAAAATACTATTGGTCGGGTGCAGTGGCTCACGCCTGTAATCTCAGCACTTTGGGAGGCCAAGGTGGGTGGATCACCTGAAGTCAGGAGTTCAAGACCAGCCTGGCCAACATGGCGAAACCCCCGTCTCTACTAAAAATACAAAAATTAGCTGGGTGTGGTGGTGCATGCCTGTAATCCCAGCTACTCGGGAGGCTGAGGCAGGGGAATCACTTGAACCTGGGAGGAGGAGGTGGGAGGATTGCTTGAGGCTAGGAGCTCCTGACCAGCCTAGACAACACAGAGAAACCCATCTCTACAAAACTAAAAGTCTGGGCGCGGTGGCTCACGCCTGGAATCCCAGCACTTTGGGAGGCCGAGGTGGTCAGGAGATCAAGACCATCCTGGCTAAAACTGTGAAACCCCGTCTCTACTAAAAATACAAAAAATTATCCGGGCTTGGTGTCGGGTGCCTGCAGTCCCAGCTACTCGGGAGGCTGAGGCAGGAGAATGGCATGAACCCAGGAGGCGGAGCTTGCAGTGAGCTGAGATGGTGCCACTGCACTCCAGCCTGGGCGACAGAGCGAGACTCTGTCTCAAAAAAAACAAAAAACAAACAAACAAACAAAAACTCATAGAACCATACACCAAAGAAGGTAAATATAATGCTACATAAATTTAAACAATTAAAAACAAAATAAATATTTTTTTGAGACAGAGCCTGGCTCTGTCACTCAGGCTGGAGTGCAGTGGTTGGATCATAGCTCACTGTAGCCTCAACCTCCATGGCCCAAGCAATCCTCCCACCTTAGCCTCTGGAGTACCTGGGACCACAGGCAGGAGCCACAAACCCCGGCTAATTTATTTATTTTTTTTAGAAGTGGGGTCTCACTGGGAGGTGGAGTTTGCAGTGAGCTGAGACCGTGCCATTGCACTCCAGCCAGGGCAACAAGAACGAAACTCTGTTTCAAAAAAAAAAGAAAGAGAGAGAGAGAGAGGGAGGGAGGGAGGGAGGGAGGAAGGAAGGAAGGAAGGAAGGAAGGAAGGAAGGAAGGAAGGAAGGAAGGAAGGAGGAAGGAAGAAAGGAAGGAAGGAAGAAGGAAGGAAGGAGGAAGGAAGGAAGGAAGGAAGGAAGGAAGGAAGGAGGAAGGAGGGAGGAGGAAGGAAGGAAGGAAGGAAGGAGGAAGGGAGGAAGGAAGGAAGGAGGAAGGGAGGAAGGAAGGAAGGAAGGAAGGAGGAAGGGAGGAAGGAAGGAAGGAGGAAGGGAGGAAGGAAGGAAGGAAGGAAGGGAGGAAGGAAGGAAGGAAGGAAGGAGGAAGGAAGGAAGGAAGGAAGGAAGGAAGGAAGGAAGGAAGGAAGGAAGGAAAGAAAGAAAGAAAATAGAAGAAAGAGAAATACGGTCTCACTATGTTGCCCAGGCTGGTCTTGAACTCCTGGGTTCAAGCAGTCCTCCCACTTCAGCCTCGAAAAGTGCTGGGCTCATAGGCGTGAGCCAACATGCCCAGCTGAAATAAATCTATCCCCCCAAACTAAATATTATACCATAGACTGAAGTTATTGCTGGAGGTAGTCCTAGCAAAACACTAGGGTCTTGTCGGCTAAGTCTTATTCTTTTTTTTTTTTTTTTTTTTTTTTTTTTTTTTTTTTTTGAGACCCGCTCTGTCGCCCGGGCTATGCATGGCGATCTAATCACGCAGCTCGCGTAGCCAATATCCGCCTCGCCCCAGTTAGTGGACTAAGGGCCCGCCACTCGCCGGCTAGTTTTTGTTTTTAGTAGAGACGGGGTTTCACATGTTAGCGGATAGAATCCTGACTGTGATCCGCCCGTCTGGGCCTCCAATGTGGATGTTGAGCCACCCGCGGCGAAGTCTTTATTTCTTTATTTATTTATTTCTTTCTTTATTTTGAGATGGAGTCTCGCTCTGTCGCCCAGGCTGGAGTGCAGCGGTGCCATCTTGGCTCACTGCAACCTCCACCTCCCAGGCTCAAGCGATTCTCCTGCCCCAGCCTTCCGAGTAGCTGGGATTATGGGTTCTCACCACCACACCTGGCTAACTTTTGTATTTTTAGTAGTGACGGGGTTTCACCATATGGTCCAGGCTGGTCTTGAACTCCTGACCTCAGGTGATCTGCCTGCCTCGGCCCCCCAAAGTGCTGGGATGGCAGACGTGAGCTACTGCGCCTGGCCTGATAATGTCCTTAGTCTTGGCCTCAGTGGATCCTGTGGATACTGGCTTCACAACAATTTATTAGGTGATACATTCAGGTGTTATGCGTTTTCTGAAAGAAATATTTTCTACACACACAAGCTCACCCTGGTGTTCCCAGCTGAACTAATAATACACAACAAATGCTCAGTACAGCGGCCAGCATGTGGCGAGCAAGTAGCTCTGCCCGTTTAGGGAACTGCGAGGGAGCTTTGTTCAGAAGCCGGAGAAGTAGGCAGAGCCTGGGCCCTGAATCCAGGCAGCTGGCTCATTTATTCTGAAGCCAGTGGGAGTCACAGAGGGTCTGCCACCCTGGTCCAGGCTGTGAAGATGGCGGGTGCTGGCGTCCTGTCCAAAAATGCCAGCAGGGAGATGCTAGGAGAGTGGCGCCCTGGGCTCGCCCTGTGGTGCCTGTGGCTCAGCCTTGTCTCCCAGTTTTGCCGGTCATTTCTGTTTCAGCCGCCCTGGAAGGTCTGCACGGCCACAACCTATTTCTGCATTTCTTCCCCTGACCCGGGTGGGAGTGCCCCTTGTTGCCGCCATCCGGTTGGGGGCGGGAAGGTGGGTGACTGCATGGGTAGACGGCACCTGCCAGCCTCAGTGACCAGACGGGGGCCCCTATCGTCCTTCCCATCTGTCATTCGTTATGAATCAACCGTGGAGAAAACCGCACGTTCGTGCTGGGCGGGTGAAGCTGCGTCAACGGCTGTCACCGAGCCCAGGTGTCGGGGAGGAGGTGGGGACAGTGGCTGCCAATGGCTGTGTGACCCTGGGCACATCACTTGCCCTCTCCGAGCCTTGCCCTATCTGTAAAGGGACCAGAGGCCCCCGAATTACATGTATCTCTTGGGGAGGAGAGTTTTGATCCAGAACTTTCTAGAATTTTCTACAGACTCTCAATGGGGGTGGGGAATCTTCACCCAAACGCTCTGGCTCTGAGTATCTAGGAAGCAGCAACATTTTTACCAAGCGGCCAGCCGCCAGCCCACCCCTAGGGCCCTGAAGTCCCAGAGGGATCAGGACAGGGTGGCCTCACGGCCCTCCTTAGGAAGGTCTCCTTGACCAGTGAGGTCCACTCCCAAAGTCCCTTTTACACCCAATTTGCCTGACTTCTTCTGATCCCGAATATCACTTGTCTGTGCGACCTTTGTTGATCCATTTAGAGCAACAACCTTGAACCTCCCCCAATAACATCCCTGCTTAATTTTTCTTGCAGAATTTTTCGCCATCCAACAGGCTCAGGTGTATAAAATATATATATATATATTATATTTATGTGTATATATACATATATGTATATTTTATGTATAATATATTATATTATTTATATATTATAATTTTAAATAAATTCTATTATATAAATAATAATATATAAATTATATAATATATTATACATAAAATATACATATATGTATATATGTATATTAATATATATTTTATGTGTGTATATATGTACGTGTATATACATACGTGTGTATATATGTATGTGTATATGTGTATACATATATACATATATGTATATGTGTGCATATATGTGTGTGTGTGTGTGTATATATAGAGAGAGTTTTGTTTTGTTTTGGAGACAGGGTTTCATTCTATTGCCGAGGCTGGAGTGCTGTGTTATGATCTCAGCTCACTGCAGCCTCCACCTTCTGGGTTCAAGTGATTCTCTTGCCTCAGCCTCCCAAGTAGCTGGGACTACAGGAGAGTGCCATCCATGCCCAACTAATTTTTGTGTTTTTAGTAGAGACAGGGTTTTGCCATGTTGGCCAGGCTGGTCTCGAACTCCTGACCTCAAGTGATCCTCCTGCCTTGGCCTCCCAAACTACTTTGATTACTTTGATTACAGACGTGAGCTCCCGTACTCACTTGGCCATATTTTTTATTCTTTTTTTTTGTTTTTTTGAGACGGAGTCTCACTCTGTCACCAGGCTGGAGTGCAGTGACATGATCTCGGCTCACTGCAACCTCTGCCTCCCGGGTTCAAGTGATTCTCCTGCCTCAGCCTCCCGAGTAGATGGGACTACAGGCGTGCGCCACCATGCCCAGCTAATTTTTGTGTTTTTAGTAGAGATGGAGTTTCACCATGTTGGCCAGGATGGTCTTGATTTCATGACTTCGTGATCCACCCACCTGGGCCTCCCAAAGCGTAGGGATTACAGGCGTGAGCCACAGGGCCCGGCCTAAAATTTATTATCTGTTCTTTAACTAGAACCTTAGCTAAGGAGGTCTGGAATCTGTGTCTCTTGGCTGCTGTGCCTGGCACACAGTTGGCACTCCGTGAATGCTTGCACAATGAAGGGACGGCCCTGCCTGGAATTTGCCTGGTAGGCGTCTAGACTCCGGGGCCCCGCAGGTGACGGATGGGCTCCTGGCTCTGTCTTGTCCCAGCTCCGCCAGTCACTCCCCTGCTCTGTGCCTCAACCTCCTCATCTGTCAAACAGGGACGATAACAGTAACTACAGGGTGATGTGAGTATAAAACCAGCTAATGTGAGCTAAAACCCAGCTAATTTTTTGTATTTTTAGTAGAGATAGGGTTTCACCATGTTGGCCAGGCTGGTTTTGAACTCCTGACCTCAGGTGAGCCACCCACCTCTGCAGGGCGGATCAGCTGAGGTCAGGGCAGAGTCACTGGAAACAGTCCGTGATGCCTGGCCTGAGCTGTTTCTTAAAAATATATCAGTAGGGCTGAGTGTGGTGGCTCATGCCTGTAATCCCACACTTTTGGGAGGCCCAGGTGAGTGGATCACCTGAGGTCAGGAGTTTGAGACCAGCGTGGCCAACATGGTGAAACCCTATCTCTACTAAAATATACAAAGTTAGCCCAGCGTAGTGGTGGATGCCTGTAATCCCAGCTACTTGGGAGGCTGAGGCAGGAGAATCACTTGAACCCGGGAGGTGGAGGTTGCAGAGTCGAGATGGTGCCACTGCACTCCCAGCCTGGGCAATAAGAGTGAAACTCCGTCTCAAAAAAATAAAATAAAATAAATAAATACATATATATGTGTGTATATATATGTATGTGTGTATATATGTGTGTGTGTATATATATGTCAGCAGTAGCATGGGTGTGACGGTTCCTGATTGGCTCAGAGGAGGGGGACAGCTCCGGGTGTAGCCTGACAAGGAGCGTCCGCCCCTTCTCCAGAAGGAGGAAGAAGGGCCCCGCTGGTCACACAGGACCCAGTCTGCGGTGGGGGTTTTCCCGCCACCGCCCCGCCCTCTCCGGGGCCCCCACCTCACCCTCTCCCAGCACCCTTCACCATCAACCTGTCAGGCCCTGTCTGAGCAGGTCTGGAGGTGGGCGGGGAGCCCTGGCCTCCCCACCTCCTCCCGTCCCCACCCTGTTCCCAGCACTCAAGCCTTGCCACCGTCGAGCCGGGCTTCCTGAGTGTTCCAGGCAAGGAAGTCTGGGTCCCTGGAGGGTGACCCCCAAGAAAAAGGCAGCCCCCCTGTGCACCCGGCTGCCCAGAGCCCTCTCCAGGGCCGGCTGGGTTGGGGGTTGCCCTGGCCAGCGGGGCCCGGGGGCGATGCCACCCGGTGCCGACTGAGGCCACCGCACCATGGCCCGCTCACTGACCTGGCGCTGCTGCCCCTGGTGCCTGACGGAGGATGAGAAGGCCGCCGCCCGGGTGGACCAGGAGATCAACAGGATCCTCTTGGAGCAGAAGAAGCAGGACCGCGCAGAGCTGAAGCTGCTGCTTTTGGGTGAGTCCAGGGTCTGTGGGCAGTGGGTGGTGGGCAGTGAGCGGTGGGCAGTGGGTGGTGGGCAGTGAGCGGTGGGCAGCTGGCAGGGGTGTCAGGGCAAGGAGGCGGATCAAGCTAGGTCGGACCTTGGCATTGTGGAGCCTTCGCGTCCTCCCAGGGAATGGGGAGCCTGGAATCCATTTTCCAGATGAGAAAGACTGAGGTTCAGAGAAGCCAAGTTCCTTGTTCAACGTGCGACCAGCGGCTGGGTGCCCAGGCCTGTCCACTGCGCGGGGCATACACAACAGCAGACAGGGCTCGGCCGGGCCGCTGCCAGGCAGGCTCAGCACGCCCTACCTGTCTGTGTCATGGCGAGGGAATGATGAGCTCAGGTGTGCAACCCGTTCTGGCCAGCCCATCCGCAAGGGAGGGGCCGGCTCCAGCCTCTCCTTCCTCTCCAGAAGGCTCAGGATACTCCCTCTCGCCTTTACGTCCCTGCCATGGCTGGAGAGGGCTTGTCTAGGGCTCGTTTTGGGGCTAGAAAGGATAGATTGATTGGTTCATTGGTTCATTCATTCATTATTCATTCATTCAAGATTTCTTGAGTAGCTCCCAGGGACACAGCTGCCAAACAGAGGAAGATATTTCTGTCTTCCTGGATCTCATTTCCTGTGAAGGAGCCAAGACATTGAGTCTGTAAACTCATAAGCAGATAAAATAATTCTGGCAACAAGAATTTTCTAGGAGAATACAAAACAGGGTGATGGCTTCCATGCAGAGGTTTCAGATGGGGGAGTCGACATCAGTTACAGTTCAAGATTCTGAACTCTGGCCGGGCGAGGTGGCTCAAGCCTATGATTACAGCACTTTGGGAGGCCCAGGAGGGCAGGATCACTTGGGATCAGGAGTTCAAGACACAGCCAGGCCGACATGGTGAAGCCCTGTCTCTACTAAAATATCAAAAATTAGCCAGGCGTGGTGGCTCACGCCTGTAATGCCAGCACTTTGGGAGGCCGAGGTGGGTGGATCACGAGGTCAGGAGATAGAGACCATCCTGGCCAACATGGTGAAACCCCGTCTCTACTAAAATACCAAAAATTAGCCGGATGTGGTGGCAGGCGCCTGTAGTCCCTGCTACTCGGGAGGCTGAGGCAGGGGAATCGCTTGAACCCAGGAGGTGGAACTTGCAATGAGCCAAGATCGCACCACTGCACTCCAGCCTGGGTGGCAGAGTGAGATGCCATCTCAAACAAACAAATAAAAAACAAGAATTAGCTGGGCGTGGTGGCACACACCTATAATCCCAGCTACTTGGGAGGCTGAGGCAGGAGAATCGCTTGAACCCGGAAGGCAGAGATTGCAGTGAGCTGAGATCGCGCCACTGCACTCCAGCCTGGACGACAGAGCAAGACTCCAGTGTCAAAAAATAAATAAATAAAATAAAATAAAATAAAAATACATAAACAAATAAATCACGCCTGTAATCCCAGCACTTGGGGAGGCCGAGGTGGGCAGATTGCCTGAGGCCAGGAGTTCGAGATCAGCTTGGCCAACATGGTGAAACCCCATCTGTACTCAAAATACAAAAAAATTAGCCCGGTGTGGTGGCCTGTGCCTGTAATCCCAGCTACTGGGGAGGCTGAGGCAGGAGAATCGCTTGAAACTGGGAGGTGGAGGCTGCAGTGAGTCAGGATTGCACCATCGCACCCCAGCCTGGGCAACCAGAACAAAACTCCGTCTCAAAAAAAAAAAAAAAAAAAAAATTCTGCTCTCGGAAACCTCAGGCTCTTCTCATTCCCATATCTTGTTTCCCCAACTACCTTTCCCTGATTATGGCCCCGTTGGCCTAAGCCGGGGATGCTAGTCTGGGAGGGTCTTCTGGGATCCCCAAGCTCTGGGCTGGGGGCTGGAGAAGGCCTCGAGTCTTCTGCACTCACGTGTGTCTGCCCTAGGCAATGAGCTTGGTCATCCTGTGATGGTCGCCATCATCCTTTTCTCGTTCGGTGGGAAGAGGCATCCCACTCAATAGTGGGAAGGAGGGGACCCTCAGGAACCGCACCTTTACTGGGGACCCTTTCTTTTTTCTTTTCTTTCTTCTTTTTTTTTTTTTTTTTTTTTTTGAGACAGAGTCTCGCTCTGTCGCCCAGGCTGGAGTGCAATAGTGCGATCTCAGCTCACTGCAAGCTCCGCCTCCCGGGTTCACGCCATTCTCCCGCCTCAGCCTCGAGTAGCTGGGACTACAGGCGCCCGCCACCTCGCCCGGCTAGTTTTTTGTATTTTTAGTGGAGACGGGGTTTCACCGTGTTAGCCAGGATGGTCTTGATCTCCTGACCTCATAATCCATCCACCTCGGCCTCCCAAAGTGCTGGGATTACAGGCTTGAGCCACCGTGCCTGGCCAATTTTTTTGTATTTTTAGTAGAGATGGGGTTTCACCATGTTGGCCAGGCTGGTCTTGAACTCCCGACCTGGTGATCAGCCATGCCCCGCCCCCCCGCCCACCTTGGCCTCCCAAAGTGTTGGGATTACAGGCGTGAGCCACTGTACCCGGCCTTATTTTTTTTTTTTTTAGATGGAGTCTTGCCTCCCCCAGGTTGGAGTGCAGTGGTGAGTTCTCAGCTCACTGGAACCTCTGCCTCCTGGGTTCAAGTGATTCTCCTGCCTCAGCCTCCAGAGTGCCTGGGACTACTGGTGCGCACCACCACACCCAGCTAATTTTTATATTTTTAGTAAAGATGGAGTTTCACTATGTTGGCCAGGCTGGTCTCGAAGTCTTGACCTCGTGATCTGCCCGCCTCGGCCTCCCAAAGTGCTGGGATTACAGGCATGAACCACTGTGCCCAACCTTATTTTTATTTTTATTTTTTTTGAGACAGAGTTTCACTTTGTCACCCAGGTTGGAGTGCAGTGGTACGATCTTGGCTCACTGCAATCTCCGTCTCCTGGGTTCAAGCGATTCTTTGGCCTCAGCATCCCGAGTAGCTGGGGTTACAGGCGCCTGCCACCACGCCTGGCTAATTTTTGTATTTTGAGTAGAGACAGGGTTTCACCATGTTGGCCAGGCTGGTCTTGAACTCCTGGCCTCAGGTGATCCTCCCACCTCGGCCTCCCAAAGTGTGAGCCAAAGTGCGAGACTCACAGGTGTGAGCCACTGCACCCAGTCAAGGGCCCTTTCAACTCTAGCCTTGATCCCTCTTGCTGAACCAGAGAAAAGAATATTTCAGCTGGGCATAGTGACTCATTCCTATAATCTTAACAGTTTGGGAGGCCTAGGTGGGAGGATCGCTTGGTCTTAGGAGTTTGAGACCAGCCTGGGAAACATAGCCAGATCCTGTCTCTACAAAAAAATAAAATAGGGTGCCTGTAGTCCCAGCTACTCGGGAGGCTGAGGCAGGAGAATGGTGTGAACCCGGGAGGCGGAGCTTGCAGTGAGCCGAGATCGCACCACTGCACTCCAGCTCAGGCAACAGAGCGAGACTCCGTCTCAAAAAAAAAAAAAAAAACCCAAAAAATAAAAAATAAAATAATTAGCCAGGCATGGTGGTGTGTCCCTGTAGTCCCAGCTACTTGGGAGGCTGAGGTGAGAGGATCACCTGAGCCTAGGAGGATCGAGGCTGTAGTGAGCTATGATCATGTCACTGCACTCTAACCTGGGCAACAGAGCAAAGCTGACTCTGTCTCAAAACAAAATTTTTTTTTCACCCACTTATTTCTCCAGCAAAATTTGCTATGGCATCAAATCCAAACACTGGTCCTCTTGAAAGCAGCCTCTGCTGCTTTTGCTCATAATCAATCCTTTGGCTCTGGACACTCAGCTTCTTTGGTCTTCATTGACTATCTCTTTTTTTCCCTTAAATAATTGGTAGTGGCCTGGCGCAGTGGCTCAAGCCTGTAATCCCAGCACTTTGGGAGGCCGAGGCGGGTTGATCATTTGAGGTCAGGAGTTCGAGGCCAGCCTGACCAACATGGTGAAACCCCGTTTCTACTAAAAATACAAAAATTAGCCGGGCATGGTGGCAGGCGTCTGTAGTCCCAGCTACGTGGGAGGCTGAGGCAGGAGAATTGCTTGAACTCAGAGGCAGAGGTTGCAGTGAGTCAAGATCGTGCCATTGCACTTCAGCCTAGGCAATAAGAGCGAAACTCCATCTCAAAAAAAAAAAAAAAAATCAGGCGGACGTGGTGGCTCACGCCTGTAATCCCAGCACTTTGGGAGGCTGAGGCGGGCGGATCACGAGGTCAGGAGATCGAAACCACCCTGGCTAACACGGTGAAACCCCGTCTCTGCTAAAAACACAAAAAACTAGCCAGGCATGGTGGCGGGCGCCTGTAGTCCCAGCTACTTGGGAGGCTGAGGCAGGAGAATGGCGTGAACCCGGGAGGCGGAGCTTGCAGTGAGCCGAGATCCAGTCACTGCACCCTAGCCTGGGCAACAGAGTTAGAATCTGTCTCAAAAAAAATTAAAACTCTATCTATCTATCTATCTATCTATCTATCTATCTATCTATCTATCTATCTTTCTTTCTTTCTTTGACATATTAATGTGTCATATTATGTCATATTATATCATATTGATATGTCTTATTATTTTAAAGAAATAGGACTACTTAGGCTATCTACTTCTTGTGTGAGTTTTGATCATTTCTGTCTTTCAAAGAATTTGTCCCTTTTGGCTGTGTTATCAGATTTATTGGCGTAACATTTATGACATTCCCTTGTTCTCCTACTACTGTCTGTAGGATCTGCAGTGATGTCCCCTCTTTTGCTCTTGCTATCGATCATTTCTGCCTTTGCTCATTTTTTTTCTTGATCTATCAAGCCAGGGGGTTTATCGCTTTTAGTGCTCTTTCCTCGAAAACCTCAAAGTCTTTTATCCCTGACCTTTGTCTGGCTGGCCCTTTCATTCCACGTAGATCTCAACCCAAGTGTCGCCTCCTCAGAGAAGTCTTCCCTGACTACCCTAGCTATAAAGACAGCCCTATGTTTTCCTTTCCCTTCCTCGGTTTGGTTTTTCTTCCTGGCCCTCACGATTTGTTTACTTGTTTATTGTTTATCTCTCCAGCTATACAACAAGCAACAAAAGGGTAGCGACCACATCTGTCATCTTCTTACTCTTTTTTTCTTTTTGAGATAGAGTCTCGCTCTGTGGCCCAGGCTGGAGTGCAGTGGCGTGATCTCAGCTCACTGCAAGCTCCGCCTCCCCGGTTCACGCCATTCTCCTGCCTCAGCCTCCCAAGTAGCTGGGACTACAGGCGCCCGCCACCACGCCTGGCTAATTTTTTTGTATTTTTTTTTTTTAGTAGAGACAGGGTTTCACCGTGTTGGCCAGGATGGTCTTGATCTCCTGACCTTGTGATCTGCCCGCTGTGACCTCCCGAAGTGCTGGGATTACAGGCATGAGCCGTCACTGTGCCCGGCCCACATCTGTCTTCTTCATCCCTGTGTCTCCAGCACCTATCACAGGTGTACAATGAGCCTGCCCTATAGTAGATGCTCAAGAAATGCTGAATGAATGAATGAATGAATGAATGAATCCTTTTTCGGGGGAACTTCCCCCAGACACGGTATCATTCCTTCCTGGAGCTGGGAAAGTCCCTTCCACACACCACTCTGGGCACTATTCAGCCAGCCCTAAAGCAGGAAGCCCCTTCTACTGACGGAGGGCAGGGGACGTCATCCATGTACCCAGGCCCTGATGGTAGCACTGTGGACTGTGATTTAAACCACCTCATCCCTGGAGACAGGTCTGCGGGCTACCTCCAGACCTCTGTCCCTTCTTGGAAACAGGAATTGAATCCGAAAGCTGTTTTTTTTTTACCTGAAAGTGGCTGACGCTTTTGAGGAAGATGGTGAAAAGGACCAGGGTGGGGGTGGGTCTGTCCCTGACGTGAAACATTCCTCATATTGGGGAAGGGGGAGAGTCAGAATGAAGTCATGAGCCGGGTATGGTGGCACATGCCTGTAGTCCTATTTACTCGGGAGGCTAAGGCAGGAGGATCGCCTGAGCCCAGGAGTTCAAGACCAGCCTGGACAACATAGCAAGACCCAGTCTCTAAACAAACACTGAAAACAAAAGCAAAAGAAAAGAAAAGAAAGAGAACAACAAGAAGAAAATAAAACTGTGAAAGGGACCAGTTCTGTCCTTAGCACTTTTAAAAAACGTATTTTTATTTTTATTTTTTTGAGACAGAGTCTCACTCTATTGCCCAGGCTGGAGTGCAGTGGTGTGATCTCGGCTCACTGCAACCTCTGCCTTCCGGGTTCAAGCGATCTCTTGCCTCAGCTTCCTGAGTAGCTGGGACTACAAGCATGGACCATCACACCTGGCTAATTTTTGTATTTTTAGTAGAGACAGGGTTTCATCATGTTAGCCAGGCTGGTCTCGAACTCCTGACCTCAGGTGATCCACCTGCCTCGGCCTCCCCAAAGTGATGAGATGACAGATGTAAGCCATTGTGCCCGGCCTGTTCTTAGCACTTTGAGGCAGACACTGCTAGTTTCCCCCAAAGGGTAAACTGAGGCTCAGAGAGGCAGAGCGACTTGCCCAAGGTCACACAGCTGGGACTCGCATCTAGAATTCTGGTTCCAGAGTCCATGCTCCTGACTGCCCTGTTCACCTGCCTTCGGGGACAAACACCACAGAACTCCAGTACCAGATGGGGAAAATGAGGCCCAAGGAGGCAGCAGGATTTATCGGGGGTCAGCAGCTAGACTGAGCCAGAGCAGGACTGAGAGGCCGAGCCTCCCGCCCCTCCAGCTGCCCGGCCCGGCTCCCCTCTTCCCCAGGAGCTGCGTTCCCTGTGAGGGCGTGGTGCTGGACTCTGTGCACATGGCTGGCTCCAGCTGCCCTGTGATGGCCGGGGCTTGGCACGGTTAACTCAGTTCCTTCTTGGCATCTGCCAGTTCCACTTCCTCTTCTCCCCCTCCCTGCCCAGGAGGAAGCAGGAGCTTCCCGTCTGGGCCGCATGGACTTTAGGGGGTGTCCTAAAACTGATCACTCCCCCCATTTCTGTCCAGGAGCTGGGGGCCGTTGAGGGTTGGGGGCCACTGGAGGGGTCCCAGAATCCTTTGCGGCTTCAGGACAAAGATGGACTGCAAAGAGAGGATTCTGATGCGACTCTTCAGGCTTCGGGTGATGACCCGTCCCTGAGTCACGAAAGCCGTGTTGCAGGTGGCAACAGGATTATCATTTATTTCCTATAACAAAGCAGAAGAGGAAAAAAAAAAAAAAAACCAGTGCATCGCAACAAAATAAAGTCAACTGTTGCTTGCTAAGACTTCTGTTCGTTCTCTGCACTTTTGGGGCGAACTAAGATCTGAGAGTTGGAAGACAGCTAGGGGACAGGAGCTCAAAAGGTCCAGTCCTGGCCGGGCGCGGTGGCTCGGGCCTGTCATCCCAGCACTTTGGGAGGCTGAGGTGGGTGGATCACCTGAGGTCAGGAGTTCAAGACCAGCCTGGCCAACATGGTGAAACCTCGTCTCTACTAAAAATACAAAAGTTAGCCGGGCGTGGTGGTGCAGGCCTGTCATCCCCGCTACTCGGGAAGCTGAGGCAGGAGAATCGCTTGAACCCGGGAGGTGGAGGTTGTGGTGTGCTGAGATCATACCACTGCACTCCAGCCTGGGCGACAGAGCGACTCCATATCAAAAAAAAAAAAAAAAAAAAAAAAAAAAGAAGAAGAAGAAGAAGGAGAAGAAGATCTGAGGGTTGGAAGGCAACTGGGGGACAGGAGCTCAAAAGTCCAGTCATGAGCAGTTGGGCTCAACGCTGCACCCCAAGGAGCTGTCTAGCTTCCCAGAGTCCGTAAAAACATCACTTTAACTGACATGTTAATGACGCCTACCCCAGCTCAACTGGCCGTGCCCCATTTTGTTGGTGAAGAACTTACACTACCCCAAGTTTACTCCCCTGGGGTTTCACTTGCTGTGTGACCCAAGGCAAGTCACTAAACCTCTCTGGTCCTCGGTGTCCCATCTGCAAATGGGAAAATCATAGATTCTATGGGGATTAACTGGGGATCCATAGAGTCTCTGGGCTCAGGGTTGGGAAGACGGTAAGATTGAAATCATGCTCACTGTCATTTTTATTATGATTGTTATAACTATTCAGGCAGGGTAAAGGAACCTCCAGGTATAATAATTTAGAAGCCCATAGGCTCGAGGTGGCTCATGCCTGTAATCCCAGCACTTGGGGAGGCCAAGGCAAGTGGCTCCCTTGAGGCCAGGAGTTCGAGACCAGCCTGGCCAAAACGACAAAACCCTGTCTCTACTAAAAATACAAAAATTAGCCAGACGTGGTGGTGCACACCTGTAATGCCAGCTACTCTGGAGGCTGAGGCAGGAGAATCACTTGAAACCCGTGAGGCGGAGGTTGCAGTGAGCCGATATCAAGCCACTGCACTCTAGCCTGGGCAACAGACTGAGATCCTGTCTCAAAAACAATAATAATAATAGGCCGGGCGCGGTGGCTCACGCCTGTAACCCCAGCACTTTGGGAGGCCAAGGCGGGCGGATCACAAGGTCAGGAGATCGAGACCATCCTGGTTAACACGGTGAAACCCCGTCTCTACTAAAAATACAAAAAATTAGCCGGGCATGGTGGCGGGTGCCTGTAGTCCCAGCTACTCAGGAGGTTGAGGCAGGAGAATGGCGTAAACCCGGGAGGCGGAGCTTGCAGTGAGCTGAGATCGCGCCACTGCACTCCAGCCTGGGCGACAGAGAGAGACTCCGTCTCAAAATAAATAAATAAATAATAAATAAATAAATAAATAAATAATAAATAAAAGTCCATAGGCTCTGGACTCAAACAGAACTGAGTTTGAATCCCAGCTCTGCCACTCACCAGCACCATCGAAGGAATTGCGTGACCCACAGCAATTCCTTCAACGGACCCGAGACTCAGTTTCCCCATACAAAAACGGGGCTAAGAGTTGTCTCCCTCTTGGCCGGGCACGGTGGCTCACGCCTGTAATCCCAGCACTTTGGGAGGCTGAGGCAGGTGGATCACGAGGTCAGGAGATCGAGACCGACCTGGCTAACATGGTGAAGCCCCATCTCTACTAAAAATACAAAAAAAATTTAGCCCAGCATGGCCGGGCGCGGTGGCTCAAGCCTGTAATCCCAGCACTTTGGGAGGCCGAGACGGGTGGATCACAAGGTCAGGAGATCGAGACCATCCTGGCTAACACGGTGAAACCCCGTCTCTACTAAAAATACAAAAAAAATGAGCTGGGCGAGGTGGCGAGCGCCTGTGGTCCCAGCTACTCAGGAGGCTGAGGCGGGAGAATGGCGTGAACCCGGGAGGCGGAGGTTGCAGTGAGCTGAGATCCGGCCACTGCACTCCAGCCTGGGCGACAGAGCAAGACTCCGTCTCAAAAAAAAAAAAAAAAAAAAAAAAACAAAATTTAGCCCAGCATGGTGGCAGGCGCCTGTAGTCCCAGCTACTCAGGAGGCTGAGGCAGGAGAATGGCGTGAACCCGGGAGGCGGAGCTTGCAGTGAGCCGAGATTGCGCCACTGCACTCCAGCCTGGGCGACAGAGAGAGACTCCCCCTCAAAAAAAAAAAAAAAAAAAAAAAAAGAGTTGTCCCCTTCTCGTGGTGAGGCTCAGGAGAGATGGTGGGACTCCAGCTCTTAGCTCGCCAGGGACACCTAGTCAAGGCCCTGCAAGCTCACAATCCCCTCTGCTGCCCCAAAGGGCCAAAGTTCCAAAAACTAGATGGTCCCCATAGTGTGTCCGTGAGAGACTCAAAGAAACGGGCGGGAGGATGTTTGCTGATTGCACTGCCTCCATTCCTATGTTCTACTGCAGGAATATTAATGAGTTGACATGTCCCCGTCCTAACATGCAATACATTCAGGAATCTGGAGCTCTCACAGCTCTGCATCAGAGAATGTCAGATTGTGGACCTGGGGGACGTTGTTGTTTGAGTAATTTTTTAGTTTTTATTTTTTGAGACAGAGTCTGGCTCTGTCGTCCAGGCTGGAGTGCAGTGGTGTGATCTCAGCTCACTGCAGCCTCCGACTCCCAGGTTCAAGCCATTCTCCTGCCTCGGCCTCCTGAGTAGCTGGGATGTGGTGTGAGCCACCATGCTCAGCTAATTTTTGTATTTTCAGTAGAGACAGGGTTTCACCATGTTGGTCAGGCTGGTCTCGAACTCCTGACTTCATGATCTGCCTGCCTCAGCCTCCCAAAGTGCTGGGATTACAGGCATGAGCCACTGTGCCCCACCCTAGTTTTTAATTTTTCTTGGAAACATTTTTTTTTCCTTTGAGACAAGGTCTTGCTGTGTCACCTAGGCTGGAGTGCAATGGAGTGATCATAGCTCACTGCAGCCTCAACCTCCTGGGCTCAAATGATCCTCCTGCCTCAGCCTCATGAATAGCTGGAACTACCGGTGTGCACCACTACGTCTGACTAAATATATATAATTTCCGTGTGAATGTCCTTTACAGCAAGAGAAAAGCCTTTTTCTTTCTTTATTCCTTTTTTTTTTTTTTTTGAGACAGAGCCTCACTCTGTCACCCAGGCTGGAACGTAGTGGCACGATCTCAGCTCACTGCAACCTCTGCCTTGGGTTCAAGCAATTCTCCTGCCTCGGCCTCCCAAATAGCTGGGATTACAGGTGCCCACCAGTACACCAGGCTAATTTTTGTATATTTAGTAGAGACAGGGTTTCACCATTTTGGCCAGGCTGGTCTCGAACTCCTGACCTCAAGTGATCCGCCCACCTCAGCCTGCCAAAGTGCTGAGATTATAGGCATGAGCCACTGTGCCCAGACAAGAAAAGCCTGTTTCTTGACTTTGAGCCAAATAGACATGACCCCTGGAGAAACTGAGGACTGGAGAGGCGAGGCGGCTACCCCCGACCTGCCCACACGGCTCTCCAGTGTGCAGGTGGCATCTGCTGGGTAGAGTTGGAGACGTTGGAGACAGCCCTTTGGGGAGATGGGAGGTGACACCCCCGCCCCTCTCCCTGTCTGGCCTTCTTCTCTGCTCCTGTTTCCTCTTTCTGGACCCCAACCAAGCCACCCCTTCCCTTTTTGCTGCCGCTTGCTCGATCAAGTTCTGCCTGCACCGACCCCCACCCCCGCCCTCTGCCCTGGAGGCAGAAGCAGTCCCATCGCCTCTCCCGTCGCTGGGAGGGGCCCATGCTGGTGCTCCCAGGAGCCAGATGAGATGCTGGTCAAGCCTCCAGCCCCCACCTCCCACCTGCTGGATCACACCCATTTTACGGATAAGAAAATTAAGACACAGAGAGGGGGAAGGGCAGCCTTGGGATGTCAGAGTTTAGCGGGGAGCTGAGCTGGGGTCTTTGAACCTCTAGTCCCAGGCTCTTGAAGATTCCAGCATCAGCATCCCGGACCCAGGGCCGGCTTGGCAGGTACGTCAACTGGGCTGTCACAGAGGATTCCGGGTTCAGAAGAGCCTGAAGTTTCAGCTTGCACCCAACCCCAGAAATTCTGTAGCTGGCCCTGCAAGGACCCTGCCAGATTTTGTACCATCTGTCAGCAAGGTCAGGTTGATTCTGTCTCCTCAGTGTCTCTCAAATGTGTCCTCTTGTCTCCAGCTCCATGACAGCCACCTTGGTCCAGCCCCAGGCTGCTCACCTGAACCAGCGCAGTCCTCTCCGCCCTGGTCCCGGCCCCCACCCCCACAGTCTGTCCTCCCTGCAGCAGCCACTAGAGGGCGCCTGTGAGCACCTGAGTCAGGGCCTGTCCCTCCTCTGCCCACAGCCCTCCGTGGCTCCCACTTCCCTCGGGGGGTCAAAGCCCAAGACCCCCCTGCAATCTATAAGGCCTTGCACAACCCACCCTTCCCTCCTCCCTCTCTCCCTCTCCTCACTCTGCTCCAGCTACACGGGCCTCCTCAATGTTCCTCCAATATGCCAGGTTTGGTCCTGCCCCAGGGCCTTTGCACGAGCTGTTCCCTTCGCTTGGTGTGCCCTCTAAGATTTTGAGAGTGACCTTCCAGCCTTCACAAGTCACTTCCACTGAGCGACCTTCCTTGACTGCGTGGCTATCATGGTCACCTAATTACTCCTTGCCCTATTTATCCTATGTTATTTCTTTCATAAAAGTTTCTCTGCCTGAAATTATTGTAGCAAATAATAATACATATTAGTATTGCTATGATAAAGAATAAAAATAGGCCGGGCGTGGTGGCTCACACCTGTAATCCCTGCACTTTGGGAGGCTGAGGCAGGCGGATCACAAGGTCAAGAGTTTGAGACTATCCTGGTCAACATGGTGAAACCCCGTCTCTACTAAAAATACGAAGATTAGCGGGGCATGATGGTGCGCGCCTGTAGTCCCAGCTACTCGGGAGGCTGAGGCAGGAGAATTGCTTGAACCTGGGAGGCAGAGGTTGCAGTGAGCCGAGATCACACCACTGCACTCCAGCCTGGCAACAGAGCAAGACTCTGTCTAAAAAAAAAAAGAAAGAAAGAAAGAAAGGAAAAGAAGAAAAAGGAAAAAACCCATAAGAACCATAACTATAGGCCGGGCGCGGTGGCTCAAGCCTGTAGTCCCAGCACTTTGGGAGGCCGAGACAGGCGGATCACGAGGTCAGGAGATCGAGACCATCCTGGCTAACACAGTGAAACCCCGTCTCTACTAAAAAATACAAAAAAACTAGCTGGGCGAGGTGGTGGGTGCCTGTAGTCCCAGCTACTCGGGAGGCTGAGGCAGGAGAATGGCCTGAACCTGGGAGGCGGAGCTTGCAGTGAGCTGAGATCATGCCACTGCACTCCAGCCTGGGCGACAGAGCAAGACTCCGTCTAAAAAAAAAAAAAAAACCATAACTATAAAAAGTATTAAAAACACAAAAACTTGCTGGCCACACAAAAATAGCTGGATCTGGCCCTTGGGGGAACCGGAGTTTGTGACCCTTACTGTGAATTTTTTTTTTTTTTTTTTTTTTGAGGTGGAGTCTGGCTCTGTCCCCCGGACTGGAGTGCAGTGGCCGGATCTCAGCTCACTGCAAGCTCTGCCTCCTGGGTTTATGCCATTCTCCTGCCTCAGCCTCCCTAGTAGCTGGGACTACAGGCGCCCACCACCTCGCCCGGCTAGTTTTTGTATTTTTAGTAGAGATGGGGTTTCACCGTGTTAGCCAGGACAGTCTCGATCTCCTGACCTCGTGATCCGCCCGTCTCGGCCTCCCAAAGTGCTGGGATTACAGGCTTGAGCCACCGCGCCCGGCCTGCTGTGAATATTTTATAATCAATTCATTTGGCCCTCATTTTGATGCAGCAGGTATGGTCTGTTGAGGTCCATGTTTTTTAGTTTGTGTTTTTTTTTTTTTTGTCTTGTTTTGTTTTTTTGAGACAGAATCTCGCTCTGTCACCCAAGCTGGAGTGCAATGGTGCGATCTTAGCTCACTGTAACCTCTGCCTCCCAGGTTCAAGCGACTCTCCTGCCTCAGCCTCCCGAGTAGCTGGGATTACAGACATGCACCACCACACCCGGTTAATTTTGTATTTTTAATAGAGACGGGGTTTCGCCATGTTGACCAGGTTGGTCTCGAACTCCTGACCTCAGGTGATCCGCCTGCTTCAGCTTCCCAAATGCTGGGATTACAGGCGTGAGCCACTGTGCCCAGCCTGAAGTTCATGTTTTACAGATGGGGAAATTGAGGCACAGAGCGGCAAAGTAGCTAGCCTAGGGTCACCGAGTGATGCCCTGGCTGCACCGGGATTTGAACCTAGGAGGCCTGGCGTGGAGTTGGGGGTGTCTGAAGTGGGGTTGGGGTGTCGGGGGTGGGAGCCCTGTGGTGGGCTGAGTGGTTCTGCTGCTGTGTCCCCAGGCCCTGGCGAGAGCGGGAAGAGCACCTTCATCAAGCAGATGCGGATCATCCACGGCGCCGGCTACTCAGAGGAGGAGCGCAAGGGCTTCCGGCCCCTGGTCTACCAGAACATCTTCGTGTCCATGCGGGCCATGATCGAGGCCATGGAGCGGATGCAGATCCCCTTTAGCAGGTCTGAGAGCAAGGTGAGCCATCAGGGCAGGCAGGGGCCCAGGGCAGGGTTCCCCAGACCCCGGAGCAGGGCCAAGTTCCCCAGACTTCAGGGCAGGGCAGGGTCCCTAAACCCTGGGGCAAGGCCATGTCCTCCAGACATGTGTGCATACATACAAGTGAACACACACGTATACACACATACACGCACACACGCATATGTATGCGCACACACACGTACACAAGGACACACAAACACCGACATGCTCACGAAGATACACATGCATGCCCACATGCACATGTCCACACACATACACAGATGAATGCACACATGCACATGTGTGCGTACATACAAGTGCACACACAAGTATACGCACATACATGCACACATGTGCACACACACAAATGCACACAAGGATCCATGCAGCTGCCCCCACACAGATGCACACAAATAAGTGCACACACAAATGTACACACCCAAACACGCCCATGCACGTGAACACACACACAAACACACACAAGCGTGCATGCAAATTCCCACATGCACACACATACACACATGCACACACGGAAACTCACACAAAGATACACACATGCCTGCATGCAATCCCCCATGCACATGCACGCACACGTGTGCACACATACAAATGCACACACAAGCACACCTATGTACGCACCCACAAATGCACCCAAGGATACATGCGCGTGCCCCCCACACAAATATGCACACAAATCACACACCCAGACACACCCATGCACACGTGTACATCTGTACACACACATGAGCACACTTATATGTGAATACACTCAGAGAAATGCACACACAACACTCAGTCCATCACAAAGGTCTGAGCAATGCTAGTAGTGCCTGGAGGGAGCCAGGGCTGTTTGGGGAAAAGAAGGGGAAGCCCAGGGTCCGGCGGGCAGCTCAGGGTTCACGCGCCTGCTGGGGGGCCTCTGAGGGGCAGATTGCCTCAGTGCTCTGTGTCTTCCTGTATAGAATGGGGGGACAGTGAGTGCTGTGCTTCCTGGGAGCCAGCTAGTGTAAAGAGCAGGGCTGGCTGCCAAGGAGGCCCTTGACCCCTGCAGGTGCCATGCGCCCCCCTGAGCCTGAGATCGCCCGAGCACATGTGCCGTCTGCAGCCCCTCATGTGCTGGCCTGTGCTTGTCCCTCCGGTGATCCATGCACAAACAGACGGAGGACAAATTAAACGTGTGGGGGGGGCTCGGGGCTTCTGGGGAACAAGAAGGGTAGTGGGAAGAGGGTGTGTTCCAGGGAGGACGCGGGGGTTGCAGAGATGCCTGGGGAGGGCAGCCCCACTCAGACAGGCTACCCTAACTGCCCCCGTCCTCCCTCCCCAGCACCACGCCAGCCTGGTCATGAGCCAGGACCCCTATAAAGTGACCACGTTTGAGAAACGCTACGCCGTGGCCATGCAGTGGCTGTGGAGGGATGCCGGCATCCGGGCCTGCTATGAGCGCCGGCGGGAATTCCACCTGCTTGACTCAGCCGTGTAGTGAGTCTGGGGTCTGCGGGGGATGGGCGCGTGGGGAGGGGCTGACGGCAGGGGCCAGGCTGGCTGGTTTCCTGCAGCAGGAGGTATTGTGGGCGCAGATGGGCTGTGAGGTGGTCCTGCTCCAGGATGAGGTCCTTCCCGGGGGACCCTAATTCCTGGGGGACCCTGTTCTGGGGGTGACCCTTTTCCTGGAGGAACTCTCTTCCGGGAATGACCTTGTTCCTGGGTGGACCCTGTTCCTTGGGGGTGACTCTGTTCTGGGAGTTAACTTGTTCTTGCGGTGACCCTATTCACAGGGGGACTCTGTTCTAGGGGTCACCCTGTTCCTGAGGGAATCCAGTTCCTTGGAGAGACCCTGTTCTAGGGGGAATCCTGTTTCTACAGTGACCCTGTGCCTGGGGGTCCCTGTGCCTGCGGGGACCCTGTTTCAGGGGTGACCCTGTTCCTGGGGGAACTGTATTCCTAGAGTGATCCTGTTCTTGGGGGGGGGACTCCGTTCCTGGGGGGACCCTATTCCTGGAGAACCCTGTTCCTGGAGTGACCCTGTGCCTTGGGGTCCCTGTTCCCACGAGGACCCTATTTCAGGGGTGACCCTGTTTCTGGGGGGACCCTATTCCTGGGGGTGACTCTGTTCCCAGGGAGACCCTATTTCCTGGGGGATCCTCTTCTGGGGTTGATCCTTTTCCTGGAGTGACCCTGTTCTTGGGGGTGATCCTGTTCCTGGGGGGACTGTATTCCTAGAGTGACCCTGTTCTTGGAGGGGCCCTGTTCCTGGGGGGACCTTGTTCCTGGGGGAACCCTATTCCTGGAGAACCCTGTTCCTGGAGTGACCCTATTCCTGGGGGGAACCTGTTCCTAGAGTGACCCTGTTTTAGAAGGGACCCTGTTCTGGGGGGACCCTTTTCTGGGAGTGACCCTGTTCCTGAGGAGACCCTATTCTGGGGGCACCCTGTTCCTGGAGTGACCCTGTTCTTGGGGGAACCCTGTTCCTAGAGTGACCCTGTTTTCGGGGGGACTCTAAACTTTAGCAGCTCTCCCAGGGGACACCACTCCCTGATGAGGCCGTTCCTCATGTCACACCATCCTTTGGGTCACCCTGCTCTGTGTGTGAAGCTGCTTTTCCTTGGGGCTCCGTTGCCTCAGGTGGGGGACACTCCTGGGCCATCTGCCAACCCCAGGGATCCCGCCCCCACCCGGGGAGCTCTCCTCCCCAAGCGGCCCCAGCAGGGTCCTTGCTGGGCCTTTTGTAGGGGCCTGGGAAGCAAAGGGAGGCTGGCTGTAAGGCTGGGCCTCAGGACTCCTCGCTCTGCAGCTACCTGTCCCACCTGGAGCGCATCACCGAGGAGGGCTACGTCCCCACGGCTCAGGACGTGCTTCGCAGCCGCATGCCCACCACTGGCATCAACGAGTACTGCTTCTCCGTGCAGAAAACCAACCTGCGGTGAGCGCTCCACCTAGGCCCAGCCTAGGGGGCAGGGAAGGCTTCCTGTAGGAGGAGGAGGGGCAAAGGAGCTGGGGCCCTGAGGGATGAGTAGGAGTTTCTTTTTTTTTTTTTTTTTGAGACGGAGTCTTGCTCTGTCGCCCAGGCTGGAGTGCAGTGGCCAGATCTCAGCTCACTGCAAGCTCCGCCTCCCGGGTTTACGCCATTCTCCTGCCTCAGCCTCCGGAGTAGCTGGGACTACAGGCGCCCTCCACCTCGCCTGGCTAGTTTTTTGTATTTTTAGTAGAGACGGGGTTTCACCGTGTTAGCCAGGATGGTCTCGATCTCCTGACCTGGTGATCCGCCCGTCTCGGCCTCCCAAAGTGCTGGGATTACAGGCTTGAGCCACCGCGCCGGGCCAAGTAGGAGTTTCTTAGTCCCAGCCTTCAAGGAGCTGCCAAACTAGGGGAAGCAAAGCTCGATGTAGACACCTCCAGGCCCCCAGGTAGTCAGGAGTGGGACCTGGAGGAGCCCAGGTTGAGGCATCAGAGATCCAGGAGGGAATGTCTTCTTGGAGGAGGGGACATTAATGGGGTTTTGACAGATGAATTGGAGTTCACTAGTCCTAACCCTGAAGGGGCTGCTGGGGAGGAGGAAATAGAGACTATACAGTCAGGACCAGGCCTGGGGAGGCCTGGTCTGGGGAGCTCAGAGGTGATCCCTGTAGTCATCAACACTGGGGGATGGACTAGAGGGTGAGGCTGGAAGTCAGGAAACTCAGAGAAAGGAGGAGCCAGGACAGTGGGTGTGGGGATGGAAAGGAAGGAATGGGCAAGAGTTGTTTCTGATGTGGAATGGGCAGGAGTGGATGAATGTGGGAATTAGAACAGGAAGTCAAAAATGACACCCGAGTTTTTTGTCAAAGTGATGGGGGTAGACAGTGGAGCCAGTGGGCTGGGGGATGAAAAGGTAAAGATGGAGTCCTTTGGGACAGGTTGAGTCTGAGGGGCCTAGGGGCATTGGGGAGGTGGCTGGACACCACCTTAGCTGGCAGACAGAGTTGGGAATGGCCAGTGCAGCAACCCTGACCCGAACCCAGCAGAGCAATGGCCAATGTCAAAGGTCAAGGAAAGGAAAGGTCAAGAATACAGTGAGAAGAATGACACTGGGATTGGCAGTTAGAGGGTCACTGGTGACCTTAGCAAGCTCTGTTTCCATGGGTTGATGGCAGGGAACTGAGCAGGTGTGCAAGGTGATGCCCAGAGACAGGAATTCTGTTTGACCTACTCCTATTTGGCCTTCCTTTCCCTAAATCCCCCAAACCTATTGTTCTGGCCTCTGCAATAGTCCTTACCAGGAAGGTTCATAATTTATCTGTTTCCTGTGGGTCTCCTCCACAAGATGGAGAGCCTCACAAGGTTAGGGGCTGAGTTTGATTCCTCCGATTCTTTAGTGAATAGCTAAAGGTCAGAGTAGAAGTTGGTAAATGTGGATGGATGGTTGGAAAGATGGAAGGGAATGGATGGGTGGATGAATGGGTGGATGGATAGATGAATAAATGGATGGATAAGTTGAGGGATAGATGAGTGGATGGATGGGTGGGAGGATGGATAAGTGGATGAATGAATGGGTAGATGGGTGGGTGGATGGACGGATGGATGTATGGATGGATGGAAAGAGGGATGAGTGGATGGATGGATGGGTGGATGGGTGATACATGAATGGATGAATGGGTGAATGTCTGAGTGAAGGATAGATGGATGAGTGGATAGATGGATGGGTGGGATGCATGGATGAATGGGTGGATGGATGGATGAATGAGTAGATGATGGATGAATGAATGGGTAGATTGGTGGATGGGTGATGAGTGAATGGATGGGTTGTGGATCAGTGAGTGAAGGATGGATGGATGAGTGGATAGATGGATGGGTGGGTGAATGCATGGACGGATGAGTGGGTGACTGCGTGGATGGATGGGTGGGTGACTGCATGGATGGATGGGTGGATGAGTGGATGGATGAATGAATGGGTAGATGGGTGGTGTGTGGTGGATGAATGGATGAATAGGTGGATGGGTGAGTGAAGGATGGATGGATGAGTGGATGGATGGATGAATGGATGAGTGGATGGGTGGGAGGGTAGGTAGATGGGCAGATGGGTGGACAAGTGAGTGGATAGATGGGTAGATGGATGGATGGGTAGATGGGTAATGGGTGGACGGATGCGTGGATGGATGAGTAGATGGAGAGATGGATGGGTGGATGGGTGGATTGAGTAAATGGGTGGACAGGGGGGTGGATGATGGATGGATGAATAGATGGGTAGATGGATAGATGGATGGATGAGTGAATGGATAGATGGGTGGATGGGTGGGGTGGATGGATGGATGAATGGGTGGATGGATGGGTGGATGAGTGGATGGATGGATGAATGAATGGGTAGATGGGTGGTGTGTGATGGATGAATGGATGCATGGGTGGATGGATGAGTGAAGGATGGATGGATGAGTGGATGAATGGATGGATGAGTGGATGAATGGATGGATGAATGGATGACTGGATGGGTGGGAGGGTGGGTGGATGGGTAGATGAGTGGATGAGTGAGTGGAGAGATGGGTAGATGGATGGATGGGTAGATGGGTAATGGGTGGATAGATGGGTGGATGGATGAGTAGATGGAGAGATGGATGGGTGGGTGGATAGGTGGATTGAGTAAATGGGTGGACAGGCAGGTGGATGATGGATAGATGAATAGATGGGTAGATGGATAGATGGATGGATGAGTGAATGGATAGATGGAAGGGTGGATGGATAGATGGATGGATGGGTAGATGAGTGGATGGATGGATGAATGAATGGGTAGATGGGTGGTGGGTGATGGATGAATGGGTGGATGGGTGAGTGAAGGATGGATGGATGAGTGGACGAATGGATGGATGAATGGATGAGTGGATGGGTGGGAGGGTGGGTGGATGGGTAGATGGGTGGATGAGTGAGTGGATAGATGGGTAGGTGGATGAATGGGTGGGAGGATGGATGAGTGGATGAATGAATGGGTAGATGGATGAGTGGATGGATGGGTGGATGGATAGGTGGATGGGTGGATAGATAGATGGATGGATGGATGGATGGATGGATGGATGGATGGGCGAATAAATCGATGAATGGGTGGGTGGATGGGTAAAAGTTTAGGAGTGAAGGTAGAGGCTGAGAAATCATGCGGAAGTCTGGGCTGAGGAGGTGATTTTTAGGTGTGGCCCAGGAGTGAGGCGAATGAATGGAGTGAGGGCTCAGAGGAGACTGAGACCCGAGATGAAAGGTGATGCCCGCAGTTCCCAACTAGCCAGTGGCCAACCCCACCCCTTGTCTCATTCTCCAGACCCCCCTCTCAACCCCATCTGGCTCTGGATGTGGGGTTTGAGGCACTGTGAGGACGCATGGGAGGAGTGGGTCTCAGGGATCAGGAGACACATACAGCAGCTGCAGCCTAACTGCTTAATCATCAGTCCCGATTTCCCCTCCTGTGCAATGGGGCAAGTCCCATCTTGCTTGAGGCCCTGGCCTGGGCCCGTCCAAAGCCTCTGCTCTGGCACTTCCTGAGTAACGGTTGCATCCCCAGGGAAATGACGCACAGATGGTTATCAGTGACCCACATTTCTCAGAAGAGAGAGAACAGGAAGGTGGGGGCAGGCTTTTGTTGCTGTGTGTGGTGTGCCCAGCCAGCACCAGGGCACATTCCAGATCTGTCTGACCTGCGACCCTGTAATGTAGGGGTAGAAAGCAGGCAGCCCAGCACAGTAGAAGCTTGGGAAAGTCCCCTCTCCTCCCTGGATCTCAGCCTCCTCATCTGTAAAATGGGCGTAAGACTCATTCCTGCCTTGCGGGAATGACATGGCAAATCCACGAGAGGCTAGCACCTATTCTTGCTGTTGCTATTATTGATCTTGGCATATCCCAGATGTGATGGGGTTTGGGGGTGTCACGGAGCAGGGTCCTGAGCTCT
The DNA here is from genome assembly GCF_007565055.1 of Rhinopithecus roxellana. Taxonomy (NCBI): domain Eukaryota; kingdom Metazoa; phylum Chordata; class Mammalia; order Primates; family Cercopithecidae; genus Rhinopithecus; species Rhinopithecus roxellana. The sequence goes on from NC_044556.1 coordinate 12,749,455, forward strand.
GAAAGGGGGCACCTTGATTCCCTGTAGGATCGTGGACGTCGGGGGCCAGAGGTCAGAGCGTAAGAAATGGATCCACTGTTTCGAGAACGTGATCGCCCTCATCTACCTGGCCTCGCTGAGTGAATATGACCAGTGCCTGGAGGAGAACAACCAGGAGGTGCGCCACCGCCTCCCTCACCGTACCCACTTATTGGCCCAAGGCCCATCACCTGAGCAGGAAGCTCTGGTGCAGAAAGGGAGGTGTCCCTGCCCTGAACGGGCCTGTGTGCCCAGCATGGCTATGAAATTGCCCCTTCAGGCTTTCGTGGTCAGATTGCAGCAACCCAAGACACAGACCCACAGTGTTTGGCCAGGACCCCAGACACACACACACACATACACTACACATGCACACACGCACATGCCCACACGCATGCAATGCACACACATGCACATACGCATATGCAATAAACACACACGAATGTGCACAATACACGCACACACGTGCACACACATGCACATGAACACATGCAATAAACGCATGCACATGCACGATATATGCACGTGAACACACATACATCACACGTGCGCATATGCGCGCACATACATGCACTCACGTGTGCAATACATGCATATGCACACACATATGCACACATGCACACATGCACATATGCATCACACACGTACATATACACTACACATACACACGCACACACATCCACACACGCACACACACGCACACATGCACACACACGCATGCACACATGCACATACACATGCACACACATCCACACACATGAAGACACATGCACACATGCACACACACCCACATATACACACATGCACACACATGAAGACATGCACACGCACACACATCCACACACACACACACATGAAGACATGCACACATGCACACACATGCACACACACACATACACACATGGACACATGCACACAGATGAAGACACGCACACGCACACATCCACACACACGCACACACATGAAGACACATGCACACACATGAAGACATACGCACACACGCACACACATGCACACACACCCACATATACACACATGCACACACATGACACATGCACACACATCCACACACATGAAGACACATGCACACACGCACACACATGCACACACATGCACATACAGGAAGACACACACGCACATGCACTTGCACACACAAGTGCTCACACACGTGCTCACACACGTGGAAATTCCTGTCCGCATGCTGGCCGCACCATGGAACACCAGGGCTTCTGTCACACTCTTCACAAACACATCCTTGAGGGAGTCACACATGGATGCACAGCTACACAAGCACCGGCCGCATCGAGGAACACTCAAGCCCCGAGAGAGACACGGCCGCCTGCACACAGGCAAGCACAGCCGTCCCAGGAGAGCAGGTCTCTCCCCAGGGGCGATGTTCTGCTTCTGTTCAGAAAGGCCTGAGGCTGCTTCTTTTACAAGTGTGAACTTTTCTCCTGCTCAATCCTTGAGCCCAAAGGTTGGGTGCATTATCACCTGCAAGGCGTGACTGTAAGGGTTAAGGTTTCACCCAGTTTGGGTCAGATGATATAATTTTGACTTTCAGGCTGAATGAGATGGAATGAATTTTAGGTCATCCTGATACTGCTTGTCCTCGAGTCTAGCCACATGAAATGGACTCGCTTCTTAGGGCTTTTGTAAGAAAGCTGCGCAGACCCGGCAGTTTAAACAACAGATATTTATTCTCTACAGTTCCGGAGGCCAGAAGTCAGAGAGGGAAGTGTGGGCAAGGCTGGGTCCTTCTGACAAGACAGAATCTGTCCCAAGCCTCTCCTAGGTCCTAGTGGTGGCTGCAAATCCTTGGAGATCCTTGGTTGTAGGGGTGTCAGCCTGATCTCTGCCTCCACCTAACACACAGTGTCCTCCCTGTGTGCACGTCTGTGTGTAAACTTCCTCCTTTTTATTTGGAGACAGAGTCTTGCTCTGTCACCGAGGCTGGAGTGCAGTTATGTGATCATAGCTCATTGCAGACTTGAACTCGTGGACTCCCAAAGTGCTAGGATTACAGCTGTGAGCTGCCGCGTCCGGCCAGGTCTCCCTCTTCTTCTTCTTCTTTCTTTTTCTTTTTCTTTTCTTTTTTTGAGATGAAGTCTCGCTCTGTCACCAGGCTGGAGTGCAGTGGCGTGATCTTGGCTCACCACAACTTTTACCTCCCAGATTCAAGCAATTCTCCTGCCTCAGCCTCCCGAGTAGCTGTGATTACAGGCGTGCACCACCATGCCCAGCTAATTTTTGTATTTTTAGTGGAGATGGGGTTGCACCATGTTGGCCAGGACGGTCTTGAACTCCTGACCTCAGGTGATCCGCCCGCCTCGGCCTCCCAAGGTGCTAGGATTACAGGCGTGAGCCACCGCGCCTGGCCAGGCCTCCCTCTTCTTATAAGGACAGCAGTCACGGACTTGGGGGCCCACCTTATTCTAGTATTGCCTCACCTCAACGACCTCTTCAAAGACCCTATCTCCAGGCCAGGTGCGGTGGTTCATGCCTGTAACCCCAGCATACTGGGAGGCCAGGAGTTCAAGACTCTCTCTCCAGATAAGGTCATACTCTGAAGCTCTGGGGGGACATGAATTTTGGGAGGACACCCTTCCAACCAGCACAGGCACAAAACCACGTCAGGCACACCCAGGCAGCTGTCCACACGGAAACACGGGCACACCCGCCTCAGCCCCAGCCAGGCAGGTAGGGGTGAGTTCACGCCCCTGGAGCCAACAGCCCTATCTCCGCGATGGGAGGGTTTCCTGTCCGAGCTGGCCGGTTGAAGCAATAACCTGTTTCTGCCCCCAACACAGAACCGTATGAAGGAGAGCCTCGCCTTATTCGGGACTATCCTGGAACTACCCTGGTTCAAGAGTACCTCCGTCATCCTCTTCCTCAACAAAACCGACATCCTGGAGGAGAAAATCCCCACCTCCCACCTGGCTACCTACTTCCCCAGTTTCCAGGGTAAGCAGTTCTAGAACTTTCCATACCCTTCACCTCCCAAAAGCAGCTCCAAAGAGAGATGCTAATCCAGGCTCTACTTCAGCCTGGAGTCACGGGAAGTTTCACATAGGATCAGACCCGCCTTCCATACTCAGCTCCATCCACTGTCCAACCTCATTAAATCTGTTTCCTCCTCTGTGGAATGGAATAAAATAGCAAAGGGCCTTGGAACTGAGTAAAGTAAGGAATTCTTAGAAAGAGGTAGCGTATCATGTACACCTTAAACATTTTACTTATTTATTTATTCTTGAGACGGAGTCTTGCTCTGTCACCAGGCTGGAGTGCAGTGGTGCGATCTTGGCTCACTGCAGCCTTTCCCTCCCGAGTTCAAGTGATTCTCCTGCCTCAGCCTCCCAAGTAGCTGGGATGACAGGCATGCACCACCACCTCAGCTAATTTTGTATTTTTAGTAGAGACGGTTTCTCCATGTTGGTCAGGCTGGTCTTGAACTCCCGACCTCAAGTGATTTACCTGCCTCGGCCTCCCAAAGTGCTGGGATTACAGGCCTGAGCCACTGCGCCGGCCTTTTTCTTTAATTTTTAAAAGCAGAGCCTTGAACAATGTTTCCAAAGCACACAGTTTTTGTAAATATAACGACCTTCTTTCATGCGGCTCTTGTAGGTATAGATTTGCATAACGTTTCTTTTAATCGCATGCGAACCAAGACACGTACAACGGCCAAAAACAGGTTTGGGAACAAACTCTCAGTACATCCAGAGGGTGAAAGGGCCACAGGGCAACTACAGAGAAATACCATCTAGTGTTGGGCACCACTTAGTATATTTTACAAAGGGGAGGCAGAGTTGTGGTTAATCCAGGGACCGACATGACAAAGGTATATATTCACTAGCACTTTCCCCAGAACACCACTGTGAGGATAAAGTGTGGTGGCGGAAGTATCCTGCTTAGCTACTGCCAAGTAACACACCGTCCCCAAACTTAGTGACTTAAACTGGCCATTTTCCTTTGCTCATGATTTTGTGGGTCAGGAATTTGGGAAGGGTTGAGCTGGGTAAGTTCATCTCTGATCCATGTGACATCAGCTGAGCTGCCTGGGATTGGAGATACACTCCAAGATAGCTTCTTCCCCCACATGTCTGGTGCCTTGGCGCTCTTGGCCTCTCTCTCTCTGTCTCTCCCTGCCTCCGTCTCCCATCTCATCTATCTCTCCTCCCCTTCCTTCCAGTCTCTCTCTCTCCTTTTCCACCTCCCCTGTTCTCTCTCTCTCTCCATTTGGGGCCTCAAGATCCACAGCCTCCTCATATGGTTTGAGCTTACTCACAATATGGCTGCCTCAGGGTAGACAGACTTCAGCCCAGGTGGAAGCTGCTTGCTTCTCATGATCGCCTCAGAAGTGTCAGACGTTACCTCTGCCACATTCTATTTGTCAAGCACATCACTCATATCAGCCTGGATTCAAAAGAAAGAGACTCCACCTCTTGAAGGAAGAATGATACAGGGAGGGAAGGAAGTGATGGCAGCCATCTTGGAGATAACTTGCCTTCATTTCCTGGGATGCCATAACAAAATACCACAAACTGGGTGGCTTAAAACAACAGAAGTCCAAAGTTAAGATATTGGCAGCATTGGTTCCTTCTGGAGGCTCTGAGGGAAAATCCATTCCATGCTTCTCTCTCAGCTTCTGGTGGTGGCCAGAAGCCAACAACCCTTAGCTTGTAGACGTATCACTCCAATCTCTGCCTCCATGTTCAAACGGCTGTCTTCTCACCGTGTCTTTACGTGTCCTCTCCTGTTGTTCTAAGACCATCAGTCATCGAATTTAGGGCCCATACTTTGGTATGACCTCTTTTTGTTTTTTTAGACAAGGTCTTGCTCTGTTGCCCAGGCTAGAGTCCAGTGGTGTGATCACAGTTCACTGCAGCCTCGACCTCCTAGGCACAGGTGATCGTCCCACCTCAGCCTCCTGAGTTGCTGGGACTACAGGCATGCACCACCACATCTGGCTAATTTTTGTATATTTCTGTAGAGACAAGCTTTCGCCATGTTGCCCAGGCTGATTTAGAACTCCTGGGCCCAACCACACATCTGTCATCCACCTGCCTTGGCCTCCCGAAGTGCTAGGATTACAGGCGTGAGCCATCATGCCCGGCCGTGACCTATTTTAACCTAATTACATCTGCAAAGATCTGATTTATAAATAAAGTCATATTCTGAGGTTCCAGGTGGATATGAATTTTGGGGGACACTGTTCACCTCAATATACAAGCAACCATAGTAGATGAGTCCTTAGTACATACTTGACACCAGGTCCACAATCAGTAAACATAAGCTTTGGTGAAGTCACCAGGTTTTGACCCCTGGTCTTGTCATGTCTCAGAGCCCGTGAGGCCAATTTTAGCCAATCATACCCGCAAGATTCAGGGTCTGGGAGATAGATGTCAAGTTGTTCCAGGATGGTGGCCTAGACAGGCCCTCTTCCCTGCCTAGCAGCCCTGGTAATCAGATCATAGTTTAGAGAATCTGGGAACAGGATAAGGTAGATATTTTTTCATTCAAGTCAAAGGGAACCTCCCATGACTCATCCTTGTCTCCCAGCACAAGTGGCTGGTGCACCCTTTGCTGACTCTCAGCCCTTCTCTCTGCTGTGCTAAATAATATTTATGATAATAATAATAAGCCACACTTTGGGAGGCTGAGGCGCGCAGATGACTTGAGGTCAGGAGTTCGAGACCAGCCTGGCCAATATGGCAAAACCCCATCTCTATTAAAAATACAAAAATTAGCTGGGTGTGGTGGCAGGGGCCTGTAATCCCAGTTACTTGGGAGGTTGAGGCAGGAGAATCGCTTGAACCTGGGAGGCAGAGGTTGCAGTGAGCAGAGATCATGCCACTTCACTCCAGCCTGGGCGACAGAGCGAGACTCCGTCTCAAAATAATAATAATAATAATAATAATAAATAACAATAGCCAACACATCTGCTGCACTGGTGGAAGCTACTCTACATAGCTTGTTTAATCTTCATGTTAAAACCCTATGCAGGGCTGGGCACAGTGGCTCACGCCTGTAATCCCAGTGCTTTGGAGGGTCAAGGCGGGCAGATCATTTGAGGTCAGGAGTTCAAGACCAGCCTGGCCAACATGGCAAAACCCCGTCTCTACTAAAAATACAAAAATTAGCTGGGCGTGGTGGCAGGCGCCTGTAATCCCAGCTACTGCCGAGATTGCACCATTGCACTCCAGCCTGGGCAACAGAGCGAGGCTCCATCTCAAGAACAAAAAACAAAAAACACCTACACAGCAGGACTTACTCATCTAGCCGTTATAGAGATGGAGAAACCGAGGCACAGAGTGATGCAGTCTCTTGACAACAGTCACACAACCAGTGAGAGGCAGAGACAGAGTTTGAACCCAGGCTGTCCAGACCCAGAGCCAGAACGTCTGAACTTAATCGTTCTACTACTACATTGTCTTTCTGAAATAATATTGACAGGTTACAACCATGAAGTCTTCTGTTTATTAAGCAACGAACCCTCTACATAATGTTAAATCCTCGAGACAACTCTGTGAGGCCCAATACTGTTCTGATCCCCATTTTGCAAATGAGGAAACAGGCTCACAGAGTTTACAGGTATTAAAATACTATTATAGATAACCCAACTCGTGAGAGAGTAGCAGAGCCAAGTCTAGGGCTCCCAAAGCCCTTAATTCACGTTGTGCTTTCAGTACACAGGTATTGAACACCCTGACATGTCTTATCAGAGCAGCCACCCAGGCTGACTTTGAGGACTCTCTTCCTCTTCTTTGGCCTTGCTGCCCCTGTCTGCACAGTCCTGGGATATTTGTCTCTGTGATTCCAGTCTGCCAACCGCAATGGCTGGAAGCGAGGCCAAGAGAATGTCTCTCTTTAACCCAGTTCTGCCGAAAGTCCCAGAGCTGGATCTCATTGGTCCATTTCAGGTCACATGACTCTCATGAGACAACCTCCTGTGCTCCCATTGGCTGGGCGTGAGTCATGTGACCAGCTATGACTACAAAAGATGGCGTCAATGCTCAGAAAAATGACGGGAGGGATCCCTGGGGCCCTTTAGCTCTGGTATTACGGGGAAGAGGGTCACCAGAGGCCCCCAGGGTCCAAAGATGGAGGGTCCTCACCCACTTCCCGCACTCTGTTTCCCCAGGCCCTAAGCAGGATGCCGAGGCAGCCAAGAGGTTCATCCTGGACATGTACACCAGGATGTACGCCGGCTGCGTGGACGGTCCCGACGGCAGCAAGAAGGGCGCGCGCTCCCGACGCCTCTTCAGCCACTACACATGTGCCACGGACACACAGAACATCCGCAAGGTCTTCAAGGACGTGCGGGACTCGGTGCTCGCCCGCTACCTGGACGAGATCAACCTGCTGTGACCCAGGCCCCACCTGGGGCAGGCAGCACTGGCGGGCGGGTGGGAGGTGGGGGTGGCTGCAGGGACCCCTAGTGTCCCTGGTCTCTCTCTCCAGCCTCGGCCCACACGCGAGTGAGTCGGGGGATGGACGGCCCGCTGCTGGCTGCTCTCTTCTTTGCCTCTCACCAGGACAGCCGCCCCCTAGGGTACTCCTGCCCTTGCTTGACTCAGTTTCCCTCCTTTGAAAGGGAAGGAGTAAAACAGCCATTTGGGGCGCCAGGGTGGGTGAAAAGGCGAAGAGATCAGGGGATCGAGGGCTTGGGTGGGTGAGCATCTCTCGGGACCCCATTTCCGGACATGTCACCTCCTGGGCAGGGGTCTGGGACCCGCTGTGGGTGACGCACACCCTGGCATGGGGCTAGTGGATCCTTTAGGCGCCTTCGGGCGTGGACTCTGGTGCGCTCTAGTGGACAGCAGAAGGAACGCCTTCCAGGAGCCTGCGGACTAGGGCTGCGGGGACTTCCTTTTGCAAAGGGTAACAGACCGCTGGAAAACACTGTCTCTTTCAGAGCTCCGTGGCGCACAGCGTGTCCTACCTCGGTTTGCAGATGGGAGAAAACGCGGCCCACAAGCATCCCCTCGTCCTTTGCAGGCTGGGGGTGGGCATACTGCATCTTAACCTTTTGTATTTATTCCGTCACCTTCTGCAGGGCTCCGTGCGGGGTGAAATTAAAGATTTCTTAGAGGCTGTGTCGCCAGCGTCCTGTTTATCCCTCTGCAACCCTTTCTCGGCAGGGGGCACTGGTTACAGTGCGGGGAGCAACGTGAGGTAGGAAGGAAAAAAGTTGTACTTCTTGTCTACCCACCTGTCCTGGCCATGGTACTCAGAACTGCGGGGGCTGTGAGTCCTGCAAGCCGGGATGTGGAGTCCAACCTCCCTCCCTGGCTAGGGGGACATTGGAGCAGACCCCTCCGTGGCTACTGACTCGAAATTCCAGCAGCAGCCACCACCCAGCTTTGAGAAGTCCTCTTACTATTCTCAGGGCCGTCTTCTGTGGTGCAAGCCATAGCACCCCACTTTACAGATGAGGAATCTGGAGCACAGAGCATGGAGTAACTTGACTAAGCTCACACATCTGCAATGGACAGAGGCAGGAGCCTATTCCTACGTTGAACACATTTGTGGCTTTTTGTTTGTTTTTTTGAGACAATCTCGCTCTGTCGCCCAGCCTGGAGTGTAGTGATGTGATCTCGGTTCACTGCAGCCTCTGTCTCCTGGGTTCAAGCGATTCTCCTGCCTCAGCCTCCCAAATAGCTGGGACTACAGGCGTCCACCACCACACCTGGCCATTTTTTTGTATTTTTAGTAGAGATGGGGTTTCACTGCGTTAGCCAGGGTGATCTTGATCTGACATCGTGATCTGCCCGCCTCGGCCTCCCAAAGTCCTGGGATTGCAGGCGTGAGCAACTGTACCCGGCCAATTTTTGTATTCTTTAGCAGAGACGGAGTTTCACCATGTTGGCCAGGTCTCAAACTCCTGATCTCAAGTGATCCGCCTCCCTCGACCTCCTGAAGTGGTTGGGATTACAGGCATGAGCCACCATGCCTGGCCTAACTTTTCTTCTTATAAAACCACTAGTCACACTGGATCAGGATTCAGCCTGTTGTCCCCATGGTAACTTGACTACATCTGCAAAGGCTGTATTTCTAAATAAGGTCCCATTCGCAGATACCAGGGGTTATGACTTGACCATATCTTTTTAGGGGAGCCACATTTCAACCTATAAAAGATATTTTGTAATACAAAAATTAGCCAGGGCGTGGTGGTGCATGCTTGTAATCCCAGTTAATTGGGAGGCTGAGGCATGAGAATTGCTTCAACCCGGGAGGCAAAGATTGCAGTAAGCCAAGATTGTGCCACTGCACTCCAGCCTTATTACAAAATAATTTTACTAATTATTATTATTGTTTTTTGAGACTGTGTCTTCCTCTGTCGTCCCCCAGGTTGGAGTACAATGGCACGATCTTGTCTCACTACAGCCTCTGCCTCCTGGGTTCAAGTGATTCTCCTGCCTCAGCCTCCCTAGTAGCTGGGTTTATAGGCACCGCCACCACGCCTGGCTAATTTTTGTATTTTTAGTAGAGGGAGGGTTTCACCATGTTGGCCAGGCTGGTCTCAAACTCCTGACCTCAAATGAACCACCCACCTCAGCTTCCCAAAGTGCTGGGATTACAGGTGTGAGCCACCACACCTGGCCAATTTTTGTAAAATAAAATTTAGAAATTTTCAATAAAATTTAACAAAATAATTTTATGAATTATTTGTAAAATAAATGTTACAAAATAATTTTATAAATTGTTTGTAAAAGTTATAAAATAATTTTACAAATTATTTAAATTTTACCAATAATTTTATGAAATTTTACAAATTCTTTGTTGTAATAATTTTGTAAATATTTTATAAATTATCTGGAAAATAAATTTTACAAATTATTTTTACAAAAATGATTGGTGGCCGGGCGCGGTGGCTCAAGCCTATAATCCCAGCACTTTGGGAGGCCGAGACAGGCGGATCACGAGGTCAGGAGATCGAGACCATCCTGGCTAACACGGTGAAACCCCTTCTCTACTAAAAAAATACAAAAAACTAGCCGGGCGAGGTGGCGGGCGCCTGTGGTCCCAGCTGCTCGGGAGGCTGAGGCAGGAGAATGGCGTGAACCCGGGAGGCAGAGTTTGCAGTGAGCTGAGATCCGGCCACTGCGCTCCAGCCCGGGCGACAGAGCAAGACTCCGTCTCAAAAAAAAAAAAAAAAAAAAAAAAAAAATTAAAAAATAATAATTTGTAAAAATTTGTTCTTTGTTTTTTTTTGAGACAGAGACTCACTCTGTTCTCTGTTGCCCACGCTGGAGTGCAGTGGTGCAATCTCGGCTCACTGCAAGCTCTGCCTCCTGGGTTCACACCATTCTCCTGCCTCAGCCTCCCGAGTATCTGGGACTACAGGCGCCCGCCACCTCGCCTGGCTAGTTTTTTTTGTATTTTTTTTAGTAGAGACGGGGTTTCACTGTGTTAGCCAGGATGGTCTCGATCTCCTGACCTCATGATCCGCCCGCCTTAGCCTCCCAGAGTGCTGGGATTACAGGCATGAGCCAGCGTGCCCGGCTCTTCTTGTTTTGTAAGAATTTTAGACTCATAGAAAAGTTGCAGAAGTTGTACACAGTTCCCAAACGCCCTCCACCCAGCTTCCTGTTACATCTTATGTAACCCTAGTACAACCCAGGAAATTCACATAAAGCGAGCATCCTATGAACAAAGCTGTGTGTGGACCTTATTAGAATATGGCAGGTTCAGGCCGGGCGCAGTAGCTCACGCCTGTAATCCCAGCACTTTGGGAGGCCGAGGCGGGCAGTTCACAAGGTCAAGAGATCGAGACCATCCTGACTAACCAGGTGAAACCCCGTGTCTACTAAAAAAAATACAAAAAATTAGCCAGGCGTGGTGGCGGGCGCCTGCAGTCCCAGCTACTCTGGAGGCTGAGGCAGGAGAATGGCGTGAACCCAGGAGGCGGAGCTTGCAGTGAGCCGAGATCGTGCCACTGCACTCCAGCCTGGGCGGCAGAGCGAGACTCCGTCTCAAAAAAAAAAAAAGAAAAAGAATATGGCAAGTTCACGCTTCCATCTTCCTTTCCTGGGCCAGGGTCTAATCCGGGATCCCACATCGCCGTGAGCTGCCTTTCTCTTCCTCTCCTCATTCTGGGACAGTGCCTCGGTTTCCTTTGTGACATGTCGGAGGAGTTCTGCTTGGTTGTTTCTTGAGCTGTTCTTCAAAGGGATGTCAGAGCCTCTCAATTGTTTTTGTAAAGTTTTATTGAAACATGGTCATGTCCATTCATGTACCTGTGTCTATGCAAGCTGTTGCTACATCCGTGGAATTGAGTAACTGCTACAGATACTCTCTGGCCCCAGAAGCCAAAAATATTTACTATTTGGCCCTTTTTTTTTTTTTTTTTTTACCCCTGTTATCTTGCTCTGTCACCCAGGCTGGTGTGCAGTGGTGCAATCTCAGCTCACTGCAGCCTCCAACTCCTGGACTGAAAGGATGCTCCTGCCTCAGCCTCCCCGGGGATACCAGGCACTGAGCCCCTTTGTCTGGCCAGGTGTGAGTTTTCGAGTGGACCTGTTTGCATTCCTCCTGAGTGTGACCCGAGCAGCGAACTGCTGGTTCATGTGCTGAGGTCATCCATCCATTTCTAACCCAGGGTGGGCCAGCAGCAGCCCGTCCGAGCTGACTCCCGTGTTCTTTGCCAGGTCCTCCTCCCTCTGTGATCACGCCCTGCCTCTCTGGCACACTGAGATGTTCCAGGCTATCTCCTGCCCTACTCTTGGAATCAGCCCTTTCTCCCAGGTTCCCTGGATCCTTTCAGCAAGGGGCTGTAGGGGGAGAGAGGTGATCATTAGAAGCCAAGAGCTGGGTGTTAGGGGCTCCTTGCTCTGGGATTGTCTCAGTGGAGAAGTAGGACAGGGGTTTTTTTGTTTGTTTGTTTGTTTGTTTTGCATAAATCATGAGATCCTGAATTTACACTGATATTTGCAATCCTTTTTTTTGAGATAGAGCCTTGCTCTGTCACCCAGGCTAGAGTGCAGCGGCGAGATCTCGTCTCACTGCAACCTCTGTCTCCTGGTTTCAAGCGATTCTCTTCCCTCAGCCTCCCAAGTAGCTGGGATTACAGGCACCCACCACCGCGCCCAGCTAAGTTTTGTATTTATTCATTTGAGACAGAGTCTCTCTCTGTCGCCCAGGCCGGAGTGCAGTGCCATAATCTCGGCTCACTGCAACCTCCGCCTCCCCAGTTCAAGGGATTCTCCTGCCTCAGCCTCCTGAGTAGCTGGGACTACAGCGGTGCACCCCCATGCCTGGCTAATTTTTTGTATTTTTAGCAGAGATGGTGTTTCACTATATTGGCCAGGCTGGTCTCGAATTCCTGACCTTGTGATCCACCTGCCTCAGCCTCCCAAAGTGCTGGGATTACAGGCGTGAGCCACTGCGCCCAGTCTAATTTTTATATTTTTAGTGGAGACAGGGTTTCACCATCTTGGCCAGGCAGGTCTCGAACTCCTGACCTCGTGATCCACCCGCCTTTGCCTCCCAAAGTGGTGGGATTCCAAGCGTGAGCCACCACACCCAGCCCCGCCCCCCCCCCCCCTTTTTTTTAAGAGACCGGATCTCACTCTGTCACCCAGGCTGGAGTACAGTGGAGAAATGATGGCTCACCACAGCCTCAACCTCTCAGGCTCAAGCAGTCCTCCTGCCTCAGCCTCCTGAGTTGCTAGGACCACAGGTACATGCCACTGCACCCGGGTTATTTCATTTTTATTTTTTGGAGAAATGGGGTCTTGCCGTGTTGCACAGGCTGGGAAACTTGAAGTCCTATTCAACCCGGCAAGCGTTCTTTCTTGCATTGTCCCAGGTCATAGTTACATCTTTCTCTCCCAGCCAAGACCCTGGTTCCTAATAATATCTCTGTATTTGCTACTTTGCTCAGTTCTGTAAAACACATGATAGTTTCAAAATTGCTACACCCATATGTTCCCCAATGACAAATCTGCTAAATAAAGGTCAAAGTTTCTTTGCAATTATTTTTGTCTCTCTCTCTTTTTTTTTTTTTTTTTTTTTTTTGAGACAGAGCCTCACTCTGTCACCCAGACTGGAGTGCGATGGCAAAATCTCGGCTTACTGCAACCTCCGCGTCCCACAGTCAAGCAATTCTCTGCCTCAGCCTCCTGAGTAGCTGGGATTACAGGCGCCCACCACCACAGCTGGCTTTTTTTTTTTTTTTTTTTTTTTTTTTTTTTTGAGACAGAGTCTTGTTCTGTCACCCAGGTTGGAGTGCAGTGGCGCAACCTCGGCTCACTGCAACCTCCACCTCCTGGGTTCAAGTGATTTTCCTGCCTCAGCCTCCCGAGTAGCTGGGATTATAGGTGTGCACCACCACGCCCAGCTAATTTTTGTGTTTTTAGTAGAGACGGGGTTTTGCCATGTTGGCCAGGCTGGTCTTGAACTCCTGACCTCGTGATCCACCCATCCTGGCCTCCCAAGGTGCTGGGATTACAGGAGTGAGCCGCAGCACCTGGCCTCCTTTCGTCTTTAGAGTGAGTGCTGTGTATCCAAGTTCTGCGGGCTGGTTCTTTTCTGTCTCTCTGTGGTTACATTTTTCATTTGAAATACAGTTTGGTTCATTTGTTTTCTACTGTTATTCCATCCTAAAGCTTTTCCCTCCATCCTTGTTGATCAATTTTATCTTTGAATATAGAAACCAAGAATAGGGCTTAAAACTACACAAAAGGCCGGGCATGGTGGCTCACGTCTGTAAACCCAGCACTTTGGGAGGCTGTGGTGGGCTGATTGCTTGAGCCCAGCAGTTCAAGACTAGCCTGGGCAATAGCAAGACCTCATTTATACAAAACAAAACAAAACAAAACAAGACAACGGTTGTAATCCCAGCACTTTGGGAGGCCAAGGCAGGTGGATTGCCTGAGGTCAGGGGTTCAAGACCAGCCTGACTAACCTGGTGAAACCCCATCTCTACCAAAAATGAAAAAAAAAAAAAAAAATAGCCGTGTGTGGTGGCGGGTACCTGTAATCCCAGCTACTCAGGAGACTGAGGCAGGAGAGTTGCTTGAACCTGGGAGGCAGAGGTTTCAGTGAGCTGAGATCGTGCCACTGCACTCCAACCTGGGAGACAGAGCGAGACTCTGTCTCAAAAAAAAAAAAAAAAAAAGCATTAGCTGGGCGAGGTGGAGTGCACCTGTAGTCCCAGCTACCAGAGAGGTTGAGAGGATCGCTTGAACCCGGGAGGCGGAGGTGGCAGTGAGCTGAGATCGTGCCACAGCACACCAGCCTGGGCAACAGAGCGAGACTCCGTCTCTAAATAAATAAATAAATAGGCCGGGCGCAGTGGCTCAAGCCTGTAATCCTAGCACTTTGGGAGACCGAGACGGGCGGATCACGAGGTCAGGAGATGGAGACCATCCTGGCTAACACGGTGAAACCCCAGCTCTACTAAAACATACGAAAAACTAGCCGGGCGAGGTGGCGGGCACCTGTAGTCCCAGCTACTCGGGAGGCTGAGGCAGGAGAATGGCGGGAACCCGGGAGGCGGAGCTTGCAGTGAGCTGAGATCCGGCCACTGCACTCCAGCCCCGGTGACACAGCGAGACTTTGTCTCAAAATAAATAAATAAATAAATAAATAAATAAATAAATAAATAAATAAATAAAAATTTAAAAATCCCAACATGTCCTGGCAAGCACTGCATTCCATTTATGGAGCTGTGTTTTGTTCTTTTGCACAGCTGGGAAGTCCTCCTTTTCTGGGCTGGGGCATAGTTCATTCATCCACTTCTGTCCTGTGTATACATATTCGAGTTGAACCCAGCATTGTGCATTCACGAATAGCACTTTAGGGAATGACCTTCCGCACATGTACTTGGTCTTGTTAGAGCTCTGTCTTCAGGGTGAATTTCTAGAAGAGGGGCCTGCCCTTTTGCAGGTGGGGATAATGGTTAGATTACGTTTTGTTTTGTTTTGAAACAGAGTTTCGCTCTTGTCTCCCAGGCTGGAGTGCAGGGGCTCGATCAGCTCACTGCAACCTCTGCCTTCTGGGTTCCAGCGATCCTCCTGCCGCAGCCTCCTGAATAGCTGTAATTACAGGCACGTGCCACCACACCCAGTTAAGTTTTGTATTTTTAGTAGAGACGGGGTTTCATCGTGTTGGCCAGGCTGGTCTCCAGCTCCTGACCTCAGATGGTCCGTCTGCCTCAGCCTCCCAACGTGCTGGGATGACATGTGAACCACCGTGCCTGGCCAGATTAAATAAGTTTTAATGCACATAAAGCCTTTTTCCCAGGAGGCAGGTGATTAACTCATGGTAGAAGGTGGTTGGTCAGATAGCTTGGCCTGAAGTTAGGCTAAACCCTGCTCTCTGATAACGCTTTACTTTGGTCCTAATTTGCTATCTGGGCCTGGGGTCTGGGGATCAGCTGAGGTCAAGATTCAATCAGGCTTAGGACTCAGGCCGAGTTGGGGCTCAGCTTGGGATCAGGGATCACTCCAGGGGCAAGTTCTTTTTCTTTTTTTTGGAGAGAGTCTCGCTCTGTCATCCAGGCTGGAGTGCAGTGGCATGATCTCGGCTCCCAGGCTCAAGCAGTTCTCATGCTTCAGCCAGCCTCCCAAGTAGCTGGGATTATAGGCTTGTGCCATATCTTGCTATTTTTTTTTTTTTGTATTTTCAGTAGAGATGGGGTTTTGCCATGTTGGCCAGGCTGGTCTCCAACTCTTGGCCTCAAGTGATCTGCCTGCCTCAGCCTCTCAAAGTGCTGGGATTACAGGTGTGAACCACTGTGCCCAGCCCAGTCCAGGAGCAAGTTCTAACCAGGATCAAGGGTCAAGGTCTGGGTTTGTCCATCGTCATAGGCTCAGTCAGGGTCAGGGTTCAGCCAGGGATCAGGGCTCAGCTTGGAGTCAGGGCTGAGCCTGGGGTCAGGCATCAGTCTAGGATGGAGGCTGGGCTTGGGTCCTGGAGGTCTTAGTCGGGGATTGGAGTCTGTGTCTGGGATTAGGGTTCAGTCTAGGATGTGGACTGAGCCTAGGATCAGCATTCAGTCCGGGGTAGGGGGCTGAGCCTGGGATAAGGGCTCAGTCTAGGATGTGGACTGAGCCTGGGATGAGAGCTCAGTCCAGGGATTAGGGCTCAGTCTAGGATGTGGACCAAGCCTGGGATGAGAGCTCAGTCCAGGGATTAGGGCTCAGTTTAGGATGTGGACTGGGCTTGGGATCCAGTCTCAGTACAGAGTGGGGGGCTAGGCCTGGGTTCAAGGCTCAGTCTAGGACAGGGGCCTGGGCCTGGGACTCAGCAGTCAGGACTCAGTCTAGGATGAGGGACTGAGCCGCAGATCAGTGTTCAGTGCAGAGTAAGGGGCTGGACCTAGGATCAGGGCTCAGTCGAGCATAGGGGGCTTAGCCTGGGATCAGGGCTTAGTCCATCATGAGGCACTCAGCCTCAGAACACACACTTTCTCTCTGTGTAGGTGCCTGCGTCATGTGAGGCTGGACTGAGGCTCAGTGGTCAGGGCACTGCCTGGGCAAGACCTGGCTGCTTGTTTACCTCCTGACCTCACCTCCCAGCTGCCGGGCCCTCCTCCCTGAGCCCCACATCCCTCTCCAGATCCCCTTTCTACCTGGTGACCTCCAGTGACAAAAGGCAGCCGTCTCCCCAGTCAGTGCCTCGCATGGAGCCTCCCGACACTATCCTGCTTCAGAACTGAACTGTAAGCAAAGGGAAGGGCCGTGGGGCCCCAGCACCTGCTGCCGTCAACCCCCATCTCCTGCCAGCCCTGCCCTCCCTGGGGTGCCCCCGCTTCTCAGGGCCGATACTATGTCCCTCATGGGACACCTGTGTTCTCATGGGACGGCTGTGCCCCTCATGGGACGCCTGTGTTCTCATGGAACACCTATGTTCTCATGGGACACCTGTGCCCTCATGGGATGCCTGTGTTCTCATGGGACGCCTGTATTCTCATGGGACACCTGTGACCCTCACGGAATGCCCGTGACCCTCTTGGAATGCCTGTGCCCTCATGGGACGCCTGCATTCTCATGGACACCTGCGTTCTCATGGACACCTGTGCCCCTCATGGGACGCCTGTGTTCTCATGGAACACCTATGTTCTCATGGGACACCTGTGCCCTCATGGGACGCCTGCGTTCTCATGGGACGCCTGCGTTCTCATGGACACCTGTGACCCTCATGGGACGCCTGTGTTCTCATAGGACACCTGTACCCTCATGGGATGCCTGCATTCTCATGGGATGCCCGTGCCCTCACGGGATGTCTGTGTTCTCATGGGCACCTGTGCCATCATGGACGCCTGTGTGTGGCTGCCACGGTTACTACTTGAGACTGTCACCACGACAGTTACTACTGTGACTACTTGAGACCATCATTACAAGACTGAACGAAGGCACAAATGTAGAAATGAAAACTTAAGACAAAAGAAATTGTTTTAAAGGAAGAGGCCAGGGGAAGAAGAAGAGAGCTCCCTGCTTCTAGTGAGCAAAGGCAGCCCCCCAAGCTTCTACAGCCCTTCGTATTTATTGGGTAGAAAGAGCAGGGAGGAGGAAACGATTGATCAGCTGCTTGACTGATCACACGTTCACATTATTGCTAACAGGCTCCAGATTTGCAAGAAACACTTGTGCCTGGGGCGCAACTGCCCTCAGCATTCCTTGTGGGCGGCAGACGCAGTTTGTCAGTTTGCCAACATCCTGCTTTCATGAGAACAGTTTGCTGTTTACTCATATTGATCCTATGTACACTGAGTTGATCACGACCCTCATTCTTTCGGCCTTCAACACTTGAGCCCTCATGGGACATCTGTGCCCCTCATGGGACGCCTTTGTCCTCATGGTACACTCGTGACCCTTCCAGGACACTTTACTGGTAGAATTAGTTCAGCTGCCCCCACCCTGAGGCCAAGGACACCGCTGTCTCAGAAAGGCTGAAGACTACAGGCTCCTGGGGGCACAGGGGGCAGGTGGGGTCTCTCAGGACCCTGGTTGGTGGTAAGTGGGCCTGGCCTGGGGGTGATTGCGGGTGGGAGGAGGCGCCCAGCAGGGACTTATCCTGGATCCTGCTCACACTTCTGGGGCCTGCATTATTTCCCAAACCACCCTACACCCCAAGGCCTTCTGGATGAAGATGAGTGGGGTGTCACAGACACTGGGGGAGCTGGAGAGCAGAGACCCCACTGTCCATCCATGACAGATGATGTCCAAGCCCTTACATGCCTCAGATCCCAGGGCAAGGCTGAGCCTCCCTCCTCAGACCCCAGGGCAAGGCCATGCATCCCCACTCAGACCTCAGGGTGGGGTCTTGCCTCCTCCCTTAGACCCCAGAACAGGGCCTCACCTCTCCCCTCAGACCCCAAGGCAGGGCCTCGCCTCCCCTCTTCAGACCCCAAGTCTGAGCCTCGTCTCCCGCCTCAGACCCAGGATAGGGCCATGCCTCCCCGCTCAGACCCCAAGGCAGGACCTTGCCTCTGCCACCAGGGCAGGTCTGAGCCACCCCCCTCAGACCCCAGGGCAAGGCCAACCCTCCCCACTCAGACCCGAGGCAGGTCCAAGCCTCCCCACTCAAACCTCAGGGCAGGGCCTGCCTCCCTGCTCAGACCCAGGGCAGGCTGTGTCTCCCCCTCAGACCACAGGGCAGGACCTCACCTCCCCCCTCAGACCCAGGATAGGGACAGTGCCTTCCACTCAGACTCCAGGGCAGGTTTGAGTCTCCCGGTCAGACCCCAGGGCAAGGCCAAGCCTCCCCCCTCAGACCCCAGGTACGTCCAAGTCTCCCCCTTCAGACGCAGGGCAGAGCCTGCCTCCTCCCTCAGACACCAGGGCAGGGTGTGTCTCCCACTTAGACCCACAGCCACCCCACCTCAGGCTGAGTCATGGTGAGCCGGCTTCAGCAAGGCCATGGGGGCAGGGCGAGTTAAGTCCCTACTTTTCCTATGCACCTCAATCCAGGCGGGGGGCTGCCCTGGGGGGCCAGCAGCTCTGCTCCCAGCAGGCTGAGCTCAGGGGCAGGAGAGGCAACCATGAATCCCAAAATGGGGGCCTGCCCCTGAGACCCTACCAGCTTGTCCCTGGGTCTCCCTCTCCCTGGAGGTGCATGTCCTCCCATGGGCGGAAAGTCGGCCTCGGGCTGCCTCTCTTGGCCTCAGTTTCCCCTTCTGTAACACATCAGGCTCCCTGGGCCTAGGTTTCCCCTTCTGTAACGCATCAGGCTCTCTTGGCCTCAGTTTCCCCTTCTGTAACGCATCGGGCTCCCTGGGCCTCAGTTTCCCCTTCTGTAACCCATCGGGCTCCCTGGGCCTCAGTTTCCCCTTCTGTAACCCATCGGGCTCCCTGGGCCTCAGTTTCCCCTTCTGTAACGCATCGGGCTCCCTGGGCCTCAGTTTCCCCTTCTGTAACGCATCGGGCTCCCTGGGCCTCAGTTTCCCCTTCTGTAATGCATCGGGCTCTCTCGGCCTCAGTTTCCCCTTCTGTAATGCATTGGGCTCCCTGGGCCTCAGTTTCCCCTTCTGTAACGCTTCAGGATCTCTGGGCCTCAGTTTCCCCTTCTGTAATGCTTCAGGCTCTCTCAGCCTCAGTTTCCCCTTCTGTAACGCAGCAGGGCCGATATTGTATAATGCATCCGGCCCTGTTGAGGGGATCAAGTCGGAGGAGTCGGTGCTCAAGGTCATGCAGGCACTTGACATTTATTAAGCACCTGCTGTGTGCTGAGCATGCTTGGAGCATCTGGGGAGACCTCAGTGGGGCAGACGAGTCTTTCAGGGGTGATCAGGGCTGGCGGGAGGAGTCGTCGGCTGCAGAGGGGGGCCCGTCCTGAGTGGAGACCCATTTCCCCTCTGTGACTGACAGCTCTGGGGCTCCCTGTGGGTCTCTGGCTTTCGAGGACAGGAAGAGGGCAGCTGGGGTAGAGGTCGGCGGGGGGTGGTCTCACAGCTGGGGCGGCCTCAGCAGGTTGTCTCCAGGAGCCTGGGTGGGGGCCTACCGTTGGGGTGCCCCTCCCTGTCCTCGGCCTTACCTCCACCCTGGAGGGTACCTTGAACACAACAGGAAATTTCAAATAACAGGAAACCAAGACCAGTAAGTCGGGCGGCTCCACCCTGCCTCGGGGCCTCAGTCAGCCCCCGGGGGAGGCCATGAACGCCACGGGGACCCCGGTGGTCCCCGAGTCCTGCCAACAGCTGGCGGCCGGTGGGCACAGCCGGCTCATCGTGATGCACTACAATCACTCGGGCCGGCTGGCCGGGCGCGGGGGACCGGAGGACGGCGGCCTGGGGGCCCTGCGGGGGCTGTCAGTGGCCGCCAGCTGCCTGGTGGTGCTGGAGAACTTGCTGGTGCTGGCGGCCATCACGAGCCACATGCGGTCGCGACGCTGGGTCTACTATTGCCTGGTGAACATCACGCTGAGCGACCTGCTCACAGGCGCGGCCTACCTGGCCAACGTGCTGCTGTCGGGGGCCCGCACCTTCCGCCTGGCGCCCGCCCAGTGGTTCCTACGGGAGGGCCTGCTCTTCACTGCCCTGGCCGCCTCCACCTTCAGCCTGCTGTTCACCGCCGGGGAGCGCTTTGCCACCATGGTGCGGCCGGTGGCCGAGAGCGGGGCCACCAAGACCAGCCGCGTCTACAGCTTCATCGGCCTCTGCTGGCTGCTGGCCGCCCTGCTGGGGATGCTGCCCTTGCTGGGCTGGAACTGCCTGTGCTCCTTTGACCGCTGCTCCAGCCTTCTGCCCCTCTACTCCAAGCACTACATCCTCTTCTGCCTGGTGATCTTCGCCGGCGTCCTGGCTACCATCATGGGCCTCTACGGGGCCATCTTCCGCCTGGTGCAGGCCAGCGGGCAGAAGGCCCCACGCCCGGCTGCCCGCCGCAAGGCCCGCCGCCTGCTGAAGACGGTGCTGATGATCCTGCTGGCCTTCCTGGTGTGCTGGGGTCCGCTCTTTGGGCTGCTGCTGGCCGACGTCTTTGGCTCCAACCTCTGGGCCCAGGAGTACCTGCGGGGCATGGACTGGATCCTGGCCCTGGCCGTCCTCAACTCGGCGGTTAACCCCATCATCTACTCCTTCCGCAGCAGGGAGGTGTGCAGAGCCGTGCTCAGCTTCCTCTGCTGCGGGTGTCTCCGGTTGGGCATGCGAGGTCCTGGGGACTGCCTGGCCCGGGCCGTCGAGGCTCACTCTGGAACTTCCACCACTGACAGCTCTCTGAGGCCGAGGGACAGCTTTCGGGGCTCCCGGTCACTCAGCTTTCGGATGCGGGAGCCCCTGTCCAGCATCTCCAGCGTGCGGAGCATCTGAGATTACAGCCTTGCGTACCGACGGTGCAGCCACCGGGTACGTGCCAGGCAGGCCCTCCTGGGGTGCAGGAAGCCGTGTGCACGGAGCCTCACTTGGATGGGGAGCGGAGAACGGGACAGGCCCCCCGTGGTCTTCCTGGTGGCCTCTTGGGCCTTCTGACGCCAAATGGGCTTCCCATGGTCACCGTGGACAAGGAGGCAACCACCCCACCTCCCTGTAGGAACAGAGAGTGCCCTGGTGTGGGGGCGAGTGGGTTCCCCACACTCCCACTTCTGTGTGATTCTTGGGAAGTCCCAGCCCCTCTCCGGGCCTCCGTAGGGCTCCCAGGCTGCAAGGGGTGGACTGTGGGATGCATGCCCTGGCAACATTGAAGTTCGATCATGGTACGTGATGTTGCAGCCTCTTATTCCCCATTGTGTGCATGTGCGGGGACTGTGGCTCAGGGGGGCTGTGGATCTAGGGGCAGCTAGGTGTGTCTTTGCTAGAGAGGGCCACGGGCCAGTGCCCTGGAGGCGTGGCTGTGAGGGTGGAGAGTGTGCGTGTGTGAACAACCTCTGGACGTTGCAGGAAGTGGGGGTAACAGTGACAGTTAACCCCGCCTCTTTCTTGTTCACTTCCCCTTTAGAAACAGCAGGGCCCATGCAGCGGCTCTGGCCTCTGCATCTTTTGGGAACCCAGTCTGGGGACCGTCAGAGGCAGCCGCCTTGGCTTCCTGGCCTGGGGGATCTTCCCTCACATCCCCTTCAGCACCAACGGCCTCAGCTTTCCCGGTCTGTAAAGTGGTTTAATCACTGAAGCCGTAGCACAAGGTTGCCGGTATGCACTCAGCACCAGCCACAGAGGCTGACGGTTGCGTGTCCCGTGAAACTCCAGTGGAGACGTGCCAGCTCCACACCATTCACTACGGGAGACACCAGCCCCACGGGGCTACGGTGCAAGCAGGGAACTGAATTTCGCACTGTAGGTTGTGTTTAATTTGAATCTGTTTATATTTCGGTGGCCCCATGGGGTGGGTAGCCGCAGTTTCAGTGCAGATGGGAAGCCGGAAGCCTCCAGCACTTGCAGCTGATAGACAGTTCTTGACCACCTCCTCCCAGGACCAAGCCAGCCCCATCCAGTCCAGTGTCTGGACAGAGGCAGTCAGAATCCACCCCACCCGCCTCCTGGGCTCAGACAGCTCTGCTTTAAGTCATGATTTCTCCACTGCACGATGGGGAATGCGGTGTGTAGGGGCCATTTACCCACTAATACAGCAGCCATGAGGCACACATGGCTATTAAAAATTCATGGAAATTGCTGGGCGTGGTGGCTCATGCCTGTAATCACAGCACTTTGGGAGGCCGAGGCAGGAAGATTGCTTGAACGCAGGAGTTCGAGACCAGCCTGGGCAACATGGTGAAACCACATCTCTACAAAAAAATCCTCCAAAATTGAAAAAATTAGCCGAGCATGGTGGTACGTGCCTGTGGTTCCAGCTACTCAAGAGGCTGAGGTGGGAGGATCACTTGAGCCCAGGAGGTCGAGGCTGCAGGGAGCCGTGATCGTGCTACTGCCCTCCAGCCTGGGTGACAGAGTGAGACCCTGTCTCTAAAAAATAAAATAAAAAAGAAAGAAAATTCATTGAAATTAAATGAAAGTTAGGCCGGGCGCGGTGGCTCACGCCTTTAATCGCAGCACTTTGGGAGGGTGAGGCGGGTGGATCACGAGGTCAGGAGTTTAAGACCAGCCTGGCCAAGATGGTGAAACCCTGTCTCTACTAAAAATACAAAAAATAAGCTGGGCGCGGTGGCAGGCGCCTGTAGTCCCAGCTGCTCGGGAGGCTGAGGCAGAAGAATCACTTGAACTCGGAGGGCAGAGGTTGCAGTGAGCCAAGATCGCACCACTGGACTCCAGCCTGGGTGACAAAGTGAGATTCCGTCTCAAAAAACAAAACAAAAACCAGGCCGGGCGCGGTGGCTCAAGCCTGTAATCCCAGCACTTTGGGAGGCCGAGACGGGCGGATCACGAGGTCAGGAGATCGAGACCATCCTGGCTAACACGGTGAAACCCCGTCTCTACTAAAAAATACAAAAAAAAACTAGCCGGGCGAGGTGGCGGGCGCCTGTAGTCCCAGCTACTCGGGAGGCTGAGGCAGGAGAATGGCGTAAACCCGGGAGGCGGAGCTTGCAGTGAGCTGAGATCTGGCCACTGCACTCCAGCCCGGGCGACAGAGTGAGACTCTGTCTCAAAAAAAAAAAAAAAAAAGACAAAAGATAAAAAGGAAATTAAATGAAAGATAAAAATTTAGCCTCTTAGTGTATCGATTTGCTAGGGCTGCCATGACAGTCTTACAGATGGGGAGGCTTGAAAAGCAGACATTTCTGCTGTTGTAATTATGGGAGCCGGAAGTCTGAGATGAAGGTGTGAGTAGGGCTGGGTCCTCCTGAGGCTGACGGCGATCTGCCCAGGCCTCTCTTAGGTCCTGCTGGTGGCAAGCATCCTTGATGTTCCTTGGCTTGGAGAAGTATCGCCCCCATCTCTGCCTCCATCTCCACGAGGTGTCCTCCCTGGGTCTGTGTCCAAACTCCCCCAACTCCTTCAACCTTTTTTATTTTAAGAGATGAAGGTCTCATTAAGTTGCCCAGGCTGGTCTCAAACTCCTGGGCTCAAGTGATCCTCCCACCTCAGCCTTCTGACTAGCTGAGACTACAGGAGTCCACCACTAAGCCCGGCTCATTTTCCTATTTTTAAATTTATTTATTTATGTATTATTTTTATTATTTGAGAGGGACTCTCGCTCTGTCGCCCAGGCTGGAGTGCAGTGGCGCAATCTCAGCTCACCACAACCTCCACCTCCGGGGTTCAAGTGATTCTCCTGCCTCAGCCTCCCAAGGAGCTGGGATTATAGGCAGGTACCACCATGCCTGGCTCGTTTTTGTATTTTTAGTGGAGATGGGGTTTTGCCATGTTGGCCAGGCTGGTCTCGAACTCCTGACTCAGCTGATCTGCATGCCTCAGCCTCCCAAAGTGCTGGGATTACAGACGTGAGCACCACGACCGGCCAATTTCCCCATTATTCTAAGGCCACCAGTCATATGGGGTTAAGGGCCCACCCTGCCCCAGTATGACCTCATCTTAACTAATGCCATCTGCCTCAACCCTATCTTCCAAATAACATCTTATGCTGAGGTCCTGTGGGTTATGATGTGATCACGTAGATTTTGAGGGGACAGTTCTTTATTTTCTTTTCTATTTTAGAGACAGGGTCTTGCTCTGTCGCCCAGGCTGGAGTGCAGTGGTGTGATCATGGCTCACTGCAGCCTTAGTCTCCCAGGCTCAAGTGATCCTTCTGCCTTGGGTTTCCGAGTAGCTGCAACCACAGGTGCACACCACTGTACCTGGCTAACTTTTATATTTTTTTTGGAGAGATGGGGCCGGGCGCCGTGGCTCACCCCTGTAATCCCAGCACTTTGGGAGGCCGAGGCAGGGGCATCACCTGAGGTCAGGAGTTTGAGACCAGCCTGGCCAACATGGTGAAACCCTTTCTCTACTAAAAATACACAAACTAGCCAGGTGTGGTGGTGCATGCCTGTAATCCCAGC
Organism: Rhinopithecus roxellana; assembly: GCF_007565055.1. Lineage (NCBI taxonomy): Eukaryota > Metazoa > Chordata > Mammalia > Primates > Cercopithecidae > Rhinopithecus > Rhinopithecus roxellana. The sequence goes on from NC_044556.1 coordinate 12,774,310, forward strand.
TACTTGGGGGGCTGAGGCAGGAGAATTGCTTAAACCCAGGAGGCGGAGGTTGCAGTGAACCGAGTTTGTGCCACTGCACTTCAGTCTGGGTGACAGAGCACGACTCCATCTCAAAAAAAAAAAAAAAAAAGAGAGGGACAGGGTCTTGCTATATTTCCCAGACTGGTCTCGATCTCCTGGGCTCAAGTGATCATCCAGCCTCAGCTTCCCAAAGCGTTGGGACTACAGGCATGAGCTACTATGGCTGGCTAATTGCAGACAGATGGAACTGTGGCCGGCCATTTCACCAGTGAAGTCCCAAACACCCCTCTACAGGCACGAATGAGCCAGGGTAGTTCTTATCTTTTCCTGATTCCTGCTCTCTGTGTGTGTAGTGGGGACCACAGCAGGCAAGGTGCGGTGTTGGTGGAATTTGGGATGAGTGGAGTCTGGGCAGACCCGAGCTCTCTGTCTGCCTTCTGGTCCCGTGTTGGCTGACGCTGTTGCCCCCTCTGCCCTGCTTTGGCTGAGCTGAATTATTTCTTGGTCCTTCCCATCTGCGGGCTTTTCGCTTGACCTTTGTTGCCCCTGATAGAGTGGCCTTGTTAGCACGCACCTACCCTCATTCGTCACTCAACTTCTGCCTGCTCATTCTTTGTACCTTAGTTTTAGTGTCACCTCCTCCAGGAAACCTTCTTTGATTTCTCCTCCTCCCTAGGTCTCCTCTAGGCTCCCACAGCTGCCTGCGTTCCCTGCATGACAGCTCTGCTTTTACTTGGGCACAGCTTCCCCTCGTTCTTCACTCGACTGCCCCGGCTCATCTTTTGAGTTTCAGCTTAAGTGTCACCTCCTCCAGGAAGCCTCCCTGATTTCCTCTCCTCCCTAGGCCTCCTCGGGGCTTCCCCCAGCTGCCTGTGTGTCCTCTATCCCAGCTCCCATCGCCCCTGGTCACACAATCCATCTCCTTCTTCGGACTTCGAGCTCCGTGTCAGTGGATATCGTGACTTTGCCGGGGTCCTGGCTGTGTCCCCAGCACCCACCACAGAGCCTGGCACACAGTAGGTGCTCAGTGATCCAGCAGCACGCTCAGAAACTCCCTTTCCAGCCGGGCGCAGCAGCCCACGCCTGTAATTTGCAGCTACTCGCCAGGCTGAGGCACAGGAATCGCTTGAACCGGGGAGGCGGAGGTTGCAGTGAGCTGAGATGGAGCCACTGCACTCCAGCCTGGCGACAGAGACTACATCTCAAAAATAAATAAATAAAAAAATAAACAGAATTCTCACACGGTGCTGGCGGGGAGAGTGCTTGATTCTCTATCATTATATGTGAGGAAACGGAGGCTCTGAGAGGTGAAGCAACTTGCCTAAAGTCACACAGCTGGGAAACGGAGGAGTTGGGATTTGAGCCCAGGCTCTTAATCAGCACAAATGCCACTTCTCACTCGGGGCAGAAAGGAAACCCTGACTCCTTAGGCAGCTGTACGGAGACTGGGATGATAATGTGCTGAGAGCCAGAGCTATTGTCTGCTGCACCCTGGGGCTCAGTCTGCCCATCTGTACAAAGGGACGTTCCTTAGCTACTTCCAGCCCTGAAACACTGGGTTCTTAGGGTTGGCAGCTTAGAAAAAGACCAACATGGAACACCCAGAAATTAACTTTAAATTTCTGATGAATAACAAATACTTTTTTAGTATAAGTATGCCCCAAATATAAATAAAGATAAATATAAACACCTGCCACCGATCCCCGCACAAACCACAGGCTCCAGACTACAAGTCCCACAACCCACTGCGGCCTCCCTTAGGAACTGACTATCATGACTTTTTATTTTTCATTCATTCATTCAAAAATGGTATAGGCCACCTGCCGTGCGCCAGGTCTTGTATTAGGTGCCGGGGATACATCATATGCACAAAACTGACAAAAGTCTTTGCCCTCGTGGAGTTTGACATCTACATCCTTGGGAGTGTTAAGTGATTTTTGTTTTTCTCAGCAATTTCTGCCAGGAAGACTACAGTTCCCGTGACCCTTTGTGTTTGTTCGATGGGACTACAACTCCCAGAAGACCTAGCGCGCCACACGGGCACTTCCTTTTCCCTTTAGCCTCAACTTCCTTCCAGGTCGGAAGTTCACGTCCTGTCCGCACCTTTCGCCCCTCACCCCAATTCCCCCCACGGCAAAGACGTTAAGGGTTAAGATAGTGATATCGCGAAATAGTTTTTAAAAGCATTTTATTGCATTTTTGACTTGGAGTTTATGTGAAACCTCAGCAGTATTACCCGAACAGCCTGCCGTACCTTCCGGGAGTCCCAGAGTGGGCCTACAACTCCCATGGGGGCTCTTCGAGCGCCGGGTGGACTACAATTCCCGACAGGCAGCGCGGCTGGCGGGGCGGTTCGCGGCGGTGCCCGCAGGACCTCAGTGCTAGTGCGGGCTGCCCGGCGCGGCGCCCGCAGGACCCCGGCGGCTACCCATGCCGAGGTGAGTCCGCGGGAGCCGCCGCCGCCGCCGCCGTCCCGTCCCCGCTGCCGCCCCGCGCGGCCCCGCCGCCGGCCAGGATGCTGGAGGAAGCGGGCGAGGTGCTGGAGAACATGCTGAAGGCGTCGTGCCTGCCGCTTGGCTTCATCGTCTTCCTGCCCGCCGTGCTACTGCTGGTGGCGCCGCCGCTGCCCGCCGCCGACGCCGCGCACGAGTTCACCGTGTACCGCATGCAGCAGTACGACCTGCAGGGCCAGCCCTACGGTGCGTGTCCCCGGCCCCCCCTCGGGGCTCCCCGCTCTCCCCGGCCACGCCACTCCGGCCCGGCCGGCCCCAGGCCGATCCCTAGCTCCGGCCTGGGCCGCCCGATCCATGCTCAGGCCCCAGGCGAGGCAGATCCCTGATGCCCTGGACCCCCGGGTGCCCTGGAACCCCGACTCTCCTTGCCTAGCGCCCAGGAAACCCCCGCGCTCCCTCCCACAGTCCCCGGCCCCTGCCCAGGGCTCCCTGCCCCTGAACTCGTGGCCGGGCCAAGCATCTCGCGCCCCTGGAGCACTAGGTCCCCTCTCTCCTCTCCCCAGCCGGGCCTGCGTCTACCTGCCTTGCCGAGTTTCTCCCTCCTGGGGCCCCTCGGCCCCCTGGGCTTCCTGGTCCGGGCTCACTTGAGCAGACGCTCCCGTCCTGACCTCCAGCGCCCAGGGCCCTGTTCTGGAGACCATCTGGTTGGTCTCCGGATCCACTGGGTCACGTCCGTGTTCCCAGGCCTCCCGCCTTTAGCTGACTGCGTTTGGAGTTGAAGGTCCTCGCACTGATTTCTGCCAGGCTGAGCCATCCGACGCGGTGGTCCGGCATTCCCCACCCCCTCCCACGGCCCTGGGTGCCAAGTGCATTTTGTCCAGTGCCCAAATTCCACCCCGCTCTGAGTGTTCTTGCTCTGGTCACCGGTCCCCACATCAGGGGCCCATTTCTTCCCAGACACCTGACGCTCTCAGGTCCCAGTTCGTGAGTCATGTTTCAGAATCTGGTAGCCCAGCTTCCCTGGCCTCCTCCCACGTCCCCAGTTCAGTCCACTCGCCTGGGGTTCCCTTTGACTCTCTTTCTGTCCCGCCTTTGATGCACACCCACCCCCTCAGCTCAGCCTCCTCACCCCCTTCCCAGAACCCCTCCTGTTCCATCTTTCCAGGATTTTCTCATCCCCTTCCAAATTCGCACCCGCAGAGCCCCCCGTTGCCCTTGTATTCTGCAAGTCTCCTACTCAATAGCCCCGCCCCCTCTCGTCGTGGCCCTGACCCCAGTGTCCAGACATTCCACATTCGCTTGTCTTTTCCTGGCTATAGCTGTCCCTGGCATTCCAGAACCTTCTGGTCCCTGGTTTGTCTTTTCAGCCTGGCTCCTCAGGTCCCTGGAAGTCAAGGCCTGGCCTCTCCTGTAAAGGACTCCCGTCCACATGTTCTCCCGGCCCCCTTAGTTCCGAGCTCAGATTCTCCTGGACTGGTCCCTCTCGTCACATCTCAGACTCAGCCTGAGGTGCGGGCACCCCAGCCTCTGCAGCCCTTGGGGAGCCCATCTCTGGAAATGGAACCAGACTTTGGCCTTAGGTCCCGTTTTGCCCGAGAGTTACGATGTTTTCATTTAGAGCCATTGTTGTCAACCCAGGGGACGCTGGGTGATGTTTGGGGACATCTGTGGTTGTCACGACTGCAGGTGCTCCTGGTATGGAGTGAGTGGAGGCCAGGGACGCTGCTCAACTCCCTGTAGTGCCCAGGACGGTCTCACCCCAGAGAGCGATCCGGTCCTAATGTCCACAGTGTCCAGAGGAAGCGCGCGTGGGGCAGAGTGGTGGTGTAAACCCAAGGCCCCAGGCTCTGGAGGGACTGGAGTGGAAGGCCAGGGGCTCCTAATGCAATGACCGCGTTTTTCCACGCTGGCTGGGATTTTCCCCCGGGGAAGATCCTGACCGGCACCATCCTGTGGAATCGCCTCCATCTTTGCTGCCTGGCACAGGAGCCAACAGCCACAGGACGCTGCTGAGCCCCCGATACGTGGCCTGTGCAACTGAGGGGCAGAATTTCCAGTGCTGCTTGAGGGTCATAAACCCAAGTAGCCACACGTGGCTGTGGCTGTCATAGCATTTCCCGTGGGGTTTCCAGGGCAGTCTGTACTCCAGAGCTCCCACTCCTAGAGCTGGAGATACCCTGTTTCTCCAGGCCCTTCGGAGGCCCTGTTCACACTCCTGGCGTCTCCTGTCCTGGGCCCCCAGCTTACCTGGCCTCCCTCCAGCCCCCCGGGCAGGTGGGATCTGGTGGCTCCTGCAGTGTCCGTGGGTGGGTGTGGGCCCCCTTTCTCTCCTCGCGCGCCCGCCCAGGGAATGCATTTTGGCTGTTGAGTGAGCAGGTGTCCCGCCATTCCGCAGCGGGACGGACACCCTCTCCAGCCTCCTGGAGTCCCTTCCATTTCCTTGTGTGGCCTCCTGTTCTCCGCAGCCTCCCGACGTTCACCCCATTTCCTTCCCCGTTTCTCTCGGCCCCTTTTTGGCGGCGCCTCCCTCCCATTCCCCTGCAGTCCTGTCTCTCTCCTCGCTTCCCTGGAGCCTTTGCCCACAATCCTGGGTTCTTCTGAGTCTTCCTTTTCATTGGCCTCTTCTCCCCTGTACCCTCCTCCCTGGCCCCCAGCTTTTCTCTCTCCTGGTGAGGAAGCTGGGCCCAGCTTCCCCTGTATCTGGCACTCGCCCAGCTGGTCCGTGGGCTCTAGAGGTGAGTGGAGGAGCCCGTGGGGCAGCCGCCCTGCCTCAGCCTCGTGCTCCTCATCTGCGCCCGGGGAAGCACAGCCCAGCTCTCACAGGGTAGGCAAAGCCCGGCCGGCACACCTCTCTGTGTCGCTGTGGCCGCCCCTGAGAGACTGGGGGTGGTTTGGACCAGAGCCCTGCTGAGGACAGCCCTTGAGATGCCCCGGTGTGCTGCGTTTGAGGCCACTCTCCACCACCATCTTCCTGGTGTGCTTTTACCCCTGGGCGCCCCACCGGGAGGAGCTGCAACCCTTATTCGCTGGAGATTCCTTTCCCAGCTTCCTTCCTGCTGCTGTTGAGAGACGCAGGGTGGGGCGGTGCCCTTTGTGTTTGGGTGTGATCTGGGTCTTGTTGGCCAGGTACGCAGCGCCCCTCTCCTGTGAGTGGACTCTGGCCCTGCTGGGTGAAGGCTTTCTGGGCTCTGCTGCCGTTCACAGCAGGGGGGCTCGTGGAGCTCATGGCCCATGTGAGGTGGGAACCTTAGCACCTCTTGGAGTGCCCAGCTCCCAGGATCCGTCAAGTCCGTCAGACTTGCCAGAACGCCTTCATCTGGGAGCCAGCTAACTGCAGCCTGTAGGTCATGTCTGGCCCTCTGCCTATTGTTGTTAATAAAGTTTTATTGGCATGCAGTCATGCCCATCCATTAGCATCTTGTTTCTAGCTGCTTTCACGCAGAAACAGCTGAGCTCAGTGATTGTGCCAGAGTCCTGTGGCCGGAGAGGGGAAAGGTTGGCCGTCTGGCCCTTGATAGAGAGATAGGTGCCCAGGCCGCTGTTCAGGTCCAGTCCTGTCACGTGAACTGGTGACTTTTCTCAGGATGCCCGGTGCCCTCCATGGCATCCACCACAAGTGGCCTCTGCCCATTCATACACAGGTCTGAGGGAGTTGGAGCTGGTTTCACCTCCACAGAGGGCCGTGTCCATACTAGGTTGTGGCCACCTGGCCCAACCCTGGCCCTCGAGGGAGGCTGGGGCCACCCAAGGCCATCTGTGCTCCTGGGGAGATGGGCCTTGGTCACAGAGAGCCCTTGCCATTGGGCCCCAAGTGAGCGGAGGCTGGGATCCGGAGGGCAGCATGGCCTTGGCTGGTGCTGACACGAGGCGGGGCCCAGATGGGCGGGGTTTCATCCTAAAGGGGAGGCGGTGGCCTTCCGGGAGCTCTGCGTGCTGGCGTCCACCCCCATTCCTTTGACTTGCCGCTCTCCTTCCCTTCTCCGGCCTCACTCGCTCCCTAAAGCATGTCCTGCGTCCCACTTGTAGGAACTCGAGGCCCGGAGAACAGTGGGGTGCCTGCCAGTGGGCCTCATCTTCTGGCCCCAAAGAGGTGGCATTCGAGCTGCCCCGGGAGGCCAGGGCATGTGGGGACAGGTGGGGTGCAGGGGAGGGTGCTCCTAGCACTGCAGGAGCCCCCCAGGACTCCCTTGAGGGCTTTGCTGCCACCTCCCTGAGGGGCTTCCCACGGGAAGAGGAAAGGCCCCCAACAGGCCTGGTGACATCAGACTGAGAGGGGAACAGGGGTGAGGCTGCCGGGCCTGGCGGCGTGGCCCCCTGTGGCTCCTCCGTCCCAGGCCTTGGAGGTGGTTCTCTGTGCCCACCTCCTTGTGCTGCACCTGTGACCCTGCCCATTCCCACCTGGGATCTGTGTCCCTTCCGTGTCCCACCTGTCCCCCCCCACGCACCCAGCTCAGCCCATTGGACGCCCCGTTGGAGCAGGCTGCTTCCCTCCCGCTGCTTCCCAGACAGCACATTGCTGGACAGCAGAGCTGGGGACTCATGCACGCCCCTGGCCCCAAGCCCAAGGCTCAGCGCAGGCCCTGGGAAGAGCTGCGTCTGTGGGGAGGTGAGAGAATGAGGGTTCCCCAGCATCCGGCATCCACCTTCAGAGTGGGGCTGGACTCCCACGGGGACGCTGGAGTTGGCTCTGGGCATCGTGATTTTGAGTGCTTCCTGCATGGGTCTCACATGGGAGGCCCCGCTGGCCCGCCCCTGGCCCCCCCACCCCCGCGTCAGGCCCGCACCCGGGCCACCTGCGTCAGGTCTGTTTCCGTGCTTTGCGTGGCGTCGGGTTGGCCTGTGCGGCGCTGAGATGTTTTAGATCATTGCTTGTCTTTTAACATTTGGGTGATGTGATGTAAGAATCGGGATTTCCAGCTTTCCCGTGTGGTCCACTGAGGCCTGTGTCCCAGCTGAACACGGGTGGCCCCTTTAGAGGGGCCGGCGCTCTCCAGGGTCCTTCCAGGGCCACTCAGGTGGCCATCGTGGAGTGTGGCGGACAGCAGGTAGATCGTCGCGGTGCTGAGACTTGCAGGGGTGAAGGGGCAGGAAGTGGGGGGTGCACGTGCAGCTCAGGTGCACAGAGCAGGGACCCCTGAGCTGTGTCTTTTTGGGTGGAGGACGTTTTGCTGAGAGAGGAGGGAAGAGCAGTCCCAGGAAGCAAACAGCAGCAGCAAAACCAGGAGCCCTGGCGCGTTTCCAGAGCGGCGACTGCGGGGACCACCACCGCGGAAATGAAGAAGCCTGTGAGGGGGTGACAGCCCCAGGCTCTCAGCCACGGCCCGGCCTTCTGGGGAAGCCCCACCTCGCCTCAGACGCACCACAGCCTGAGCTGCTGAGCCTCCTGCCGCCCCAGCCCCTGGACTTCTAGAAAGCTCAAATGTCCAAGGCGTGTAGGGTAGACCCAGAGCAGGCGAGCCCGAGAGGGGCTCTGTTCCAGTCTCGTGGCTCAGTGCAGGGGTTTAACCTGGGGCCCATGAATAGGCTTCAGGGGAGCATTCCCCAGCCGGGACCCCCGTAACAGGAGTCGAATCCGGCCCGCCCTGGGCCTATGTAATAGGGTTTTATTGGCACGTAGCTCCACCTGTTGTACATGGTTGCACTCACCCTGCTGTTTTAGAGCTGAGTGGTCGAGACACAGACCAGAAATACTCTCTGGTCTGTTGCAGAAGAGGTTTGCCAAGCCCTGGTGTAGGATCCTGTGTGGACTTCGGTATGGGGGTGGGGAAGTGTGGGTTTCTCCTGGGAGAGGGGCTCTGCTTTTATTATGTTCTCAAAGGGGGCCAGGCGTGGTGGCTCACGCCTGTCATCCCAGCACTTTGGGAGGCCAAGGTGGGCGGATCACCTAAGGTCAGGAGTTTGAGACCAGCCTGGCCAGTGTGGCAAAACCCTGTCTGTACTAAAAATACAAAAATTAGCCTGGCGTGGTGGCAGGCGCCTGTAATTCCCAGCTACTCGAGAGGCTGAGGCAGGAGAGTCCGTTGAACCTGGGAGATGGAGGCTGCAGTGAGCTGAGACTGTGCTGCTGCACTCCAGCCTGGGCGCCAGAGGGAGACCCTGTCTCAAGAACAAAACCAAAAAACAAAGATTCTCAAGAGGTCTGAGAATCCCAGAGTGTCTCAGGGTTAGCGTGGCACTGAACCCGTGGGCATGGGCCTGGCACACGTTCACAGCGCCCGTCACCCGGTGTGCGGGGTGCAGGCTTGGGGGACCCTGGGAGCTTCTCGAGTCGGAGGTCTTCCAGGTTCTGGGCTGGGGCTGGGGCTACTGGGTGGGTCCCTGGCCTGGATCTGTCCCCTTCCGTTGGCCTGGCCACCTGCTGAGGCTCATGACCCCGCCCCTGTCCCCACAGGCACGCGGAACGCAGTGCTGAACACGGAGGCGCGCACCATGGCGGCGGAGGTGCTGAGCCGCCGCTGTGTCCTCATGCGGCTACTGGACTTCTCCTATGAGCAGTACCAGAAGGCCCTGCGGCAGTCGGCGGGCGCCGTGGTCATCATCCTGCCCAGGGCCATGGCCGCCGTGCCCCAGGACGTTGTCCGGGTGAGCGTCTGCCCTGCCCCATCCGGCTTGGGTCCAGAGCTGGGGCAGGAGTTGGAGGCAACTGTGTGAGCCTAGGCAGGTCGCTTCGCCTCTCTGAGCCCTTTGGAAAGTAGGATGGACTGTTCCCCTGCACCGTTGATCTCCCCCGGGGGCGATTCTGTCTTCAGAGGATGCTGGGTGATGACCGGAAGTGTTCAGGGAGGGCCACTCCTGGTGTGGAGTGGGGGGAGGCCAGGGATGCTGCTCAGCACCCTGCAGTGCCCAGGACGGCCCCACCCCGGAGAGGGGTCTGGCCCCAGGGTCCACAGGGCTGCGCGAGAGACCCTGCCTTGAGTGAACAGGAGCTGGTAGAATCCAGCAGGTGCCCTGGGTGAAGATGCTTTTGCAGATGAGATGCGGCAGGTGGGATAGGGGGAAGCCCTGGTTTCCTGTGAGTGTCCTATGGTTGACGCCGTGCTCTGAGGACCTGCCTGCTCTCCAGGGACAGCCACTGGGCCCCCTGCTACCTTGCCACCCCCGCCAGTCCAGCAGCTCCCTAAGCATGCGTCTGCTCCACAGCAATTCATGGAGATTGAGCCCGAGATGCTGGCCATGGAGACCATCGTCCCCGTGTACTTTGCCGTGGAGGACGAGGCCCTGCTGTCCATCTACGAGCAGACCCAGGCCGCCTCCGCCTCCCAGGGCTCCGCCTCTGCTGCTGAAGGTGGGTTCCGGGCTACAGGGACGGAAGCTATGGGCATGGGGAGGCGTCCCCATCCCAAGGGCTATGGTCACCCTGGGCTGTTTCCACCCTCAGTGTGAGGCATCCCTTCGCCGGGGTTAACAGTGGGGGTTCCTGGGCCCTGCATGGACCTGCTGCATTACCACCTCCGGGCTGGGACCTGGGACTCCACATTTTTGCAGTCCCCTGTCCCCCACCCAGCTACTGGCTCTGTGCACACGAAAGACCAGAACCACGGACTCAGGGGAAGCCTTTCCCATCCTCAGGGGCTCAGGGTTGATGAAAGACATCGGCCATCTTTTCAGTTCTCTACCTGCCGAAGACATTCTCAGCATCACATCTCGAGTGGGCGGTGTGGGTGTGCCGGCGGTGTGGGTGTGCCGGCGGTGTTCTTACGGAGAAGGGGCCCATACCTTTCTTTCCTCCAGCCCTGTGAACGGGGGCGCTGGTAGCGAGCTCAGAGCAGGAGCCTGCAGCTCTGTAGTGGGACCTGTGGTGGGGAAGGATGGGAGTGGCCGCTGTGGAGAGTGAGGAGAAAGAGGAACTGGAGGAGGCAGCTGAGGGGCCTGCCCAGGGCAGTCGTCAGCTATTGGGGTAGCAGGGCTGAGAAGGGAGGCCCCAGAGCCCAGGGCGGCAGAGAACAGGGCACGACAGGCAGGCGTGTCCCGGCCCAGCCCCAGCAAAAGCAGTTTGGTGCTGTGGTTTCAAGTTATAAAAAAGGAGGCCGAGGCAGGTGGATCACCTGAGGTCAGGAGTTCGAAACCAGACTGGCCAACATGGCGAAATCCTGTCTCTACTAAAAAAATGCAGAAAGTTAGCCAGGCATGGTGGCGACCACCTGTAATTCCAGCAACTTGGGAGGCTGAGGCAGGAGAATCACTTGAACCTGGGAGGCAGAGGTTGTGGTGAGCTGAGATCGCACCATTGCACTCCAGCCTGGGCAACAAGAGCAAAACTCCATCTCAAAAAAGAAAAAAAAAAAAGAAAGGTTCATCCTACACAGCCAGATCAGTGGGATTCTAGATCCAGAGTTGGCTAATGCCGGCCCAGGGGCCACCTGTTTTTGTTGATAAAGTTTTATTGGTACTGGGCCACGTTCATTTATGCACGGTCCAGGGTGGCATTCCCAGCAGCGGAGCTGAATTGCTGCGGCTGCAACAGAGACCATCTGGCCGGCAAAGCCGAAAGCGTTATCTGGCCCTTTTCAGAAACCGTTCTCAACCCCTGGTCTAGGTTAAAAGTCTTGACAATGGCCATTTTTGTTGTGGCAACAGAAGAGTATAGTTCTGCAAAAACTTAAGTATCCAGTTAGAGAAGAAGGAAAGCGAAATCTTCTTCTTTTTTTTTTTTTTTTGAGATGGAGTCTCACTCCTTTGCCCAGGCTGGAGTGCAGTGGCACGATCTTGGCTCATTGCAACCTGAACGAGGAATCTACTTGGTGGAGTATTATGCAGCTGGTAAAAAGGATGTTGAGGGCTGGGCATGGTGGTTCACGCCTGTTGTCCCAGGACTTACGGAGGCTGAGGCAGGAGGATCGATTGAGGCCAGGAGTCCAAGATTAGCCTGGGCAATATAGCAAGACCCCTGTCTCTACAGAAAATTTAAAAAATTAGCCAGGTCTGTGGTGCTTGCCTGTAGTCCCAGCTGCTCAGGAGGCTGAGGTGGGAAGATCCCTTGAAGCTGGGAGGAGGAGGTTGCAGTGAGCTGAGATCGCACCATTGCACTCCAGCCTGGGTGACAGTGCGAGACTCTGACTTGAAAAAATATATATATATATTTTACAGAGAGTTCCCAGGAGCATGCTTCCCCCAGTGATCATATTTCTCTCTTGTTTTTTTTTTTTTTTTTTTTTTTTTGAGACGGAGTCTCGCTCCGTCGCCCAGGCTGGAGTGCGGTGGTGCGATCTCAGCTCACTGCAAGCTCCGCCTCCTGGGTTCACACCATTCTCCTACCTCAGCCTCCCAAGTAGCTGGGACTACAGGTGCCCGCCACCAGGCCCGGCTAATTTTTGTATTTTTAGTAGAGATGGGGTTTCACCGTGTTAGCCAGGATGGTCTTGATCTCCTGACCTCGTGATCCGCCCGCCTCGGCCTCCCAAAGTGCTGGGATTACAGGCGTGAGCCACCGCACACGGCCAATCATCTTTTACATACCCACGACAGTTGCGTTTTCATTTTTGTTTTATTATTTTTTTATTATCCCTTATTTTATTTCAAACGATTGTGTTTTTAGGCCAGGCGCAGTGGCTCACACCTGTAATCCTAGCACTTTGGGAGGCTGAGACAGGGGATTGCTTGATCCTGGGAGGTGGAGGCTGCAGTGAGCCATGATTGCATCACTGTACTCCAGCCTGGGTGACAGCATGAGACCCTGTCTCAAAAAGAAAAATAAAGTTGTGTTTTTAAAACGCTTTAAAGCACAGAAGTGCAGACTCAAAGTTGTGTGAACTCACAGGCATTATCGGGCAGGCCCTGACCCTAAGTCTCTAAGTGAACAGCTGTTATTGAGGGCCTGGGAGGAAATGATCAGAATGGCATGGAGGAGAAATTCCCCAGCAGAACGTTCCAGAAAGGAGATGTGAATCATTTTGAGAGAAGGTTGTGCTAGGGGGAGCACGGGTATCACGTGGTATCGAAATCTGCTGGTCACGTCCCCACACCCAGCTGGTTGGCTCCACCCGAGCCCCCGACCTGCGGTGTCGGTGCTGGGGACGTCCCCTGGCTGGGACCCTGGCTGGGCCGAGGCTGACGCGCCCTCTCCCTCTCCCCAGTACTGCTGCGTACAGCCACTGCCAACGGCTTCCAGATGGTCACCAGCGGGGTACAGAGCAAGGCCGTGAGTGACTGGCTCATCGCCAGCGTGGAGGTGAGTGCCACCCGCCCCGGAGTTGGCCCCGCGTCCCCAGGGGTCCCTGCCATCCGCCTGGCTCCCGGGCTCAGCCATACTAGAGGGGAGCCTCTGATGGGAAACTGGGGTCAGATCTCTACCCCGCCCGGCTGAAAACCTGTGGCTCCGCTGGCAGCTGAAAGAACCCAAACTTCACACATGGCTGGGGAGTCACTCTGTGGAGTGCCCAGGCCCCTGCCAGCCCCCGGTCCATCTCCTTCCTTCCATGTGGGCCCCCACACACCAAGCCGCCTCCTCCCACCCCAGGGCCTTTGCACCAGCTGCCCCTCCCAGGAAGCCCCCTCCAGGCTGCAGCGTCACCAGCCTCCCCTCGTCACAGAACCTCACCCGTCAGCCCAGACACTGCGTCCTCACAGACCCTTCCAAGCACCCCCTGGTGTCAGCAGAGCGAGAGAAGGTGGGGAGCTGCCAGTGTGGAAGCAGCTACGCAGATCATCCAGGCAGATGCAGAGGGTGAAGCCTACGTCGCTGCTGCTGCAGCACCGGCAGGGGCCTTAAAACCCGAGAAAGGCCGGGCGCGGTGGCTCAAGCCTGTAATCCCAGCACTTTGGGAGGCCGAAACAGGGCAGATCACGAGGTCAGGAGATCGAGACCATCCTGACTCACCTGGTGAAACCCCATCTCTACTAAAAAATACAAAAAACTAGCCGGGCGAGGTGGCGGGCGTCTGTAGTCCCAGTTACTCGGGAGGCTGAGGCAGGAGAATGATGAGAACCCAGGAGACGGAGCTTGCAGTGAGCTGAGATCCGGCCACTGCACTCCAGCCTGGGCGACAGAGCGAGACTCCGTCTCAAAAAGAAAAAAAAACCCGAGAAAGCACCGACTCCCCCAGCATTTCCCCACAGGACAGCGCCGGTGAAGGGCGCAGAGGAGTCCACACAGATGTGGAGTTGTCTCACTGTTGGGGGAGCCCTGAACAAGACATGCCTGCTGTTTTAGGGACCCAGGCCTTGGAGGGGGGCCTGAGTGGAAAAGCACTGGCTTAGGCGGGAGTGGGGAAAGTGTCCTGGAGGCCCTGGCTCCCCATACACAGGCCTTGGCGGAGGAGCCCTGGGGTTTGTTGAGGGCGGCTGTTCTGTTTGTTCCTGTTGGATTGTACTGTGGGCCCGGGAGGCAGGTCCTGTTCACAGTGCCAGTTGGTACGCGATGAGACCCTGTGGCCTGGCCTGCATCACGCTGCACAGTGGCATGCGCACTGGGCTCCAGATCCCATGGAGCCATGCCGACTCCCTTTCCCCTGGCTGTGCCCTTTCTCCTATGAGCAGAGCCCTCTTGGCCGCTGGGCTTTGAGTTCAGCCTTGAAGGATTTCCAAGTGGAAAAGCTTGTTGCAAAAACGGCAGGTAGACTCCCACAGCCAGACGGGGAGTCCTCAGGCCGCCGCCGGCCCTCTGCCTGCTTTTGTAAATAAAGCTTTTGCTTGTTTGTTTTTGTTTTTTGAGACAGAGTCTCTCTGTCCCCCAGGCTGGAGTGCAGTGGTGCGATCTCTGCTCACTGCAACCTCTGCCTCCTGGGTTCAAGTGATTCTCTTGCCTCAGCCTCCTGAGTAGCTGGGATTACTGTCATGTGCCACCACGCCCTGCTAATTTTTTGTAATTCTCTTTTTTCTTTTTTTTTTTGAGACGGAGTTTCACTCCTGTTGCCCAGGCTGGAGTGCAGTGGCGTGATCTCAGCTCACTGCAAGCTCCGCCTCCTGGGTTCAAGTAATTCTCCTGCCTCAGCCTCCTGAGTAGCTGGGATTACAGGTGCCTACCACCACGCCCTGGCTAATTTTTGTATTTTTGGTAGAGAGGGGATTTCACCGTGCTGGCCAGGCTGGTCTGGAACTCCTGACCTCAGGTGATCTACCCGCCTTGGCCTCCCAAAGTGCTGGGATTACAGGCGTGAGCCACTGTGCCCGGCTGTGTAAATAAAGTTTTATGGCTCACAGCCAAGCCGATGCATGTGCAGACCACCCATGGCAGTTTCTGAGTAGTTGTAACAGACGCCATCTGATCCCCGAGGTTGAAAATACCCCTCTCGCCCTTTATGAAAGTCTGTCGGCCCCTGGGCTAGAGTGGAATCCGACTTTGGTGGGGTAGGAGGCAGGGATGGGTGCATACAGATCCTGAAGGAATCCGAATGCCTGGCTGAGGGGATTAGCCCCGTTCCTATAAAAACTTATCTTCCTGCTCTCCCCAATTTTTTTTTTTTTTTTTTTTTTTTTTTTTTTTTTTTTTTTTTTTTTTTTTTTTTGAGGCGGAGTCTCGCTCTGTCGCCCGGACTGGAGTGCAGTGGCCCGATCTCAGCTCACTGCAAGCTCCGCCTCCCGGGTTTGCGCCATTCTCCCGCCTCAGCCTCCCGAGTAGCTGGGACTACAGGCGCCCGCCACCTCGCCCGGCTAGTTTTTGTATTTTTTTAGTAGAGACGGGGTTTCACTGTGTTAGCCAGGATGGTCTCGATCTCCTGACCTCGTGATCCGCCCGTCTCGGCCTCCCAAAGTGCTGGGATTACAGGCTTGAGCCACCGCGCCCGGCCTTTTTTTTTTTTTTTTTTTGAGACGGAGTCTCGCTCTGTTGCCCAGGCTGGAGTGCAGTGGCACGATCTCAACTCACTTCAAGCTCCGCCTCCCGGGTTCATGCCATTCTCCTGCCTCAGCCTCCTGAGTAGCTGGGACTACAGGTGCCTGCCACCACGCCCGGCTAATTTTTTGTATTTGTAGTAGAGATGGGGTTTCACCATGTTAGCCAGGATGGTCTCGATCTCCTGACCTTTGATCTGCCTGCCTCGGCCTTCCAACTCGATTTTTAAAGATTTCAACCTGAGGGCCAGAGCATGGGTGGGTCCCTGTTCCCAGCTCCACCTCCTCCCTGGAGGAGCTCCCTGGGGCTCCCAGAGTCAGAGGCTAGCACCTCCTGTGGGCCTCAGTGCTGAGGCCGATGCTGGCACCCAGCGGACGGGCCCCACGTGGTCCAGAGGGGAGGGGTCTCCAAGCCCCACACATGGGTCACCTGCCCCAGGAGCAGCCAGGCCACTCCCCCGCTGTCTTTCCACAGGGGCGGCTGACGGGGCTGGGCGGAGAGGACCTTCCCACCATCGTCATCGTGGCCCACTACGATGCCTTCGGAGTGGCCCCCGTACGTATGAGTGTCCCATCCCCCCCACCCCACAGGGCTTGGACTCTGGCTCCAGGCAGTGCTGAGGCAAAGCGCCTGTGGGGGATGGCGGTCGGGGTCAGTGGTTCACCCTGTGACGGCCTTTGCCAGTCATCCCGGTCCCCACAAGGGCCTTAGGGTGGGTGTCGTGGGACTGAAACAAGCCTGGTTCTTGCCCTGGAGTCCCAGGTCTCGGTATGGCTGTGTCAGAGGCTGAGCCCAGGGAGTCTGAGTCAGGCCAGCGCTGGGTGCCGTGGCTCCGCACGAGGCCTCCTTGTGGCTGTGGTTTGTCCCAGCGAGAGGCCACAGAGCAAGGAGCAGAATCCACGAAGGGAAAGGCGTATGCAGTGGGTCGGGGAGGCCAGGCCCGGCTTCCAGGCCTTCTCCCCGTGTGTCCCATGGGACACGCCTCATCCTCAGCAGTGAGCTGGGACGACAGCCCAAAGCACCGTCACCAGCAAGGCTCCCAGAGACCCAGCACCTGGTTCCTATGGGGGCTGGTTCTGTGGGCCCTGCTGCCTGGCCCATGCCGGGATTCCAGACTCCAGAGGGAAGCAGGGCGTGTGCGTGAACCATGGTGTCTGCAGGACCAGCTGTGGCCCCAGACAGAGCCTGTCCTGTCAACGAGGGTCAAGGGCCCTGGTGCAGGTTCCTGGTCTCAGGCCTGCGGCACAAACTCTGTTCTGCTCAGCGCAGGTTGAGTGGGAGCGGGGTCGGGGGCGTCAACCAGCACCCTGCCTCCTTTTTTTTTTTTTTTTTAATTTAGACAGAGTCTCGCTCTGTTGCCCAGGCTAGAGTGCAGTGTCATAGTCTCAGCTCACTGCAAGCTCCGCCTCCCAGGTTTAAGCAATTCTCCTGCCTCAGTCACCCGAGTAGATGGGACTATGGGTGCCTGCCACCACGCCCGGCTAATTTTTTGTATATTTAGTAGAGATGGAGTTTCACCATGTTAGCCAGGACGGTGCCTGTTGAATTCCTGACCTCAGGCGATCCACCCACCTCAGCCTCCCAAAGTGCTGGGATTACAGTCGTGAGCCACCACACCCGGCCCTGTCTCCTCCTCCCAACACAAATCAGCTGAACCAGGCAGAGTGTGGAGGGTCAGGGCAGATCTGCTACCTGGCTGTGTTCCCAACTCCTTGGAGGGCTATGTCCCCAGCCTTGAGAATGCCTGGTCCCGCTGGGGCCCACACAGAAACTCAAGCTGCTCAGGGCAGTGCCTCTTGAACTCCTGACCTCAGGCGATCCACCAGCCTCAGCCTCCTAACCTGCTGGGATTACAGGCATGAGCCACTGCGCCTGCTGCCTTTCTCTGTCCTCATTGTCCGCTGTGAAGCTTTTTTTGTTTTAAATTTTATTTATTTATTTATTTATTTATTTTTTTGAGACGGAGTCTTGCTCTGTCACCAGGCTGGAGTGCAGTGGCGCAATCTCGGCTCACTGCAACCTTCGCCTTCTGGGTTCAAGCAATTCTCTTTCCTCAGCCTCCCGAGTAGCTGGGACTACAGGCGCCCGCCACCATACCTGGCTCATTTTTTGTATTTTTAGTAGAGATGGGGTTTCAGCATTTTGGCCAGGATGGTCTCGAACTCCAGACCTCAGGTAATCCGCCCGCTTCGGCCTCCCAAAGTGTTGGGATTACAGGCGTGAGCCGCCGCGCCCGGCCAAATTTATTTTTTGAGATAATCATAAAACATAAAGTTCACCATTTTAGAGTATACGAGTGGGTTTTAGTACATCCAAAGTGGTACGGTCTCCACCTCTTTCTAATTCCAGAACATTCCATCACCCCAGAAAGCAGCCCTGCCCCATCAGCTGTCATTCCTGGTCCCCTCCCCAGCCCCGGAACCCCGGCACGTGCACGTCCGTCCCAGCACCTGTGGGTTGGCCTGTTGGATGGGTCCTGTGAACTGGATCCTACACTGGGAACAAAGCCTTTTGGATCTGGCTTCTCGCACTGAGGAGGGTGTTTTTTGTCCCCCTGAATTCAGTGTCACCAAGGTCCCCTTTATATGCTGTGGTCTTGGGACGGTCCCAAGCCCTTGCAATGTCCAAGACGCAGTGTGGCCTTATTGAGAAGGCTGCTTTAGATCACAAAGGTGCATCCGAGGGCAGGAAAGGCATGTGGTCGGGCTGTGCAGGTCTCCCTGCGGCCGCGGCTCGAGGGTGGAAGGGCTGGTCCCATGGAGGGGATCCCGCACAAAGACTGGGCCTGGACAGACGCTGCCCTCCGTGAGCGAATCCGGCCCGGCTCTGGGCTCCAAACTCTGCATGTAGCTTCTCTTGGGCGCGGGCCGAGCTGAGGTGGACGGGGAGAGTCCTGGGTTCGGCGGGGCCCTGCAGATCCCAGGCCATCAGTTGGTGATTGAATACAGGAGGGGAACAATCCCAGCTGCCCGCTGGACATGGCAGAGGGGCTGGGGGACACCACAGAGATGACCACGGCTGCTGTGGGCAGTGAGGTGGTGGGACTGTGGGAGTGGGGCGGGGGTGACAGAGATGACCGCGGCTGCTGTGGGCAGTGAGGTGGTGGGACTGCGGGAGCAGGGTGGGGGTGATAGAGATGACCGCGACTGCTGTGGGCAGTGAGGTGGTGGGGCTGCGGGAGCGGGGCGGGGGTGACCGTGACCGTGCCTCTCCTGCCCCTGCAGTGGCTGTCTCTGGGTGCGGACTCCAACGGGAGCGGCGTCTCCGTGCTGCTGGAGCTGGCACGCCTCTTCTCCCGGCTCTACACCTACAAGCGCACGCACGCTGCGTGAGTGCCAGGGGCGGGCAGGGGGACGGGCACGGGTGCCGCGCTGCCGGACAGTGCCACCCACTGGGCGCCTCTGCAGCTGTTTTTGTGGAGCCTCCTGGCCCCAAAGTGGGCCTTAGCCCAGGAATTGGGGTGCCTTGTTTATCAAGGGCTAAGCTGAGGCCTCGCAGGTTGCGTCTCTTGGAGGCCCACGGGGCCCGGCTGCTGCTCGCCCCAGGAACCTGCTGGGGATGCTGTCAGCTGCAAATGGTAGAGACTTTTGGCTAAGGGCCCTGGAACCGGGGGATCCCCTCAGCCCTGTGCGGGCAGGGCTGGATTTTTTGCTGGGTTGCGGCCATCCTGGGCACTGCAGGGTGCTGAGCAGCGTCCCGCCCCCACCCACTCCATGCCGGCAGTACCCCATAGTTGTGGCAGTCACAGGTGTCCTCAGACATCGCCCACTCTGCTGGGGGCAGAATCACCCCTGGTTGAGACCCCCCTGGGTTAGGGGATTCCACGGACCCCCAAGAGACTGTCCCATGCTCATGTGCCCCGCTGAGGTCGCAGGAGGCTGCACACATTGAAATCCACACCCTGAGTGGGAAGGGGGAGAGGAGGAGAATCCCAGGAGCTGGGGCCCCCTGGTTTATACCATCCGCCCCGTCGGGAGTTTATCCTGGTGTCTGGTGTCAGCAGGGGGCAGACTCGATTTTTCCCCAGATCATGAATGCAGGCTTCGTCCCCCGTGGCCCTGTGGACGTCTTTTGTGGATGACTCTGTCCTGGGCACCACCTGCTCCGTGCCAGGAGCGTCCCCAGACGTAGCAACCACAGATGTCTCCAGACATGACTGTGTCTCCTGTGCGGGGTGGGTAGAGCCACCTCCAGGTGAGAGCCTGGCCCAGACAGTCGCCCGCTTCCGAGCCGGTACTGCTGTCGTCATTGTGTCAGCAGCTCAGAGAGGCCGGGGCCACTGTGGCTGAGACGTTTCTCAGCCTTCGTACAGTCACAAGACGCCGGGAGTCACGTCCAGGTTTAGGCAGGAACTTGGACTCGAGCTCCTGGCCTCAAGCAGTCCTCCTGCCTCAGCCTCCTAAAGCACTAGGATTACAGGTGTGAGCCACCACGTCCAGCCAAAACTTTTTTTTATTTAAGCTGCAGAACCGCTTCCCGCAGCCCCCCACTGACGCCTTTTGAGAAGCTCATGCTTTCAAACACGCGTGAACAGGGCTGGTTTCTGCCAGGCCCGGGGGCTTCCTGGCAGCTGGCGCAGAGGTTGGGTTTCCGGGGCAGAAGGGACTAGGTTGGAGAGAGTCCGGGGCGGACATGGGAGGATGAGGGCAGGGGACATGCTGAGCAGTTTCCTTCTCTGACCCTGGCGACCCTTCTAACAGCCCAGGCTGTGTTCCATTAGAATTACTGGCCCGGCTGTGTGGCTCACGCCTATAATCCCAACACTTTGGGAGGCCAAGGCGGGTGGGTCACCTGTCAGGAGTTCAAGACCAGCCTGACTAACATGGTGAAACCCTGTCTCTACTGAAAATACAAAATTAGCTGACTGTGGTGGTGCAGGCCTGTAATCCCAGCTACTCGGGAGGCTGAGGCAGGAGAATCGCTTGAACCCTGGCAGGCAGAGGTTGCAGTGAGCCGAGATCGCACCATTGCACTCTAGCCTGGGCAACAAGAGCGAAACTCCGTCCTAAAAGAAGAAAAAAATTCTTCTTCTTCTTTAAGTGAATAGACTTTATTTTTTTGGCCTCCTGGTGTCTGTTGACTGGTTGGTCACCCTGGTTCCTCCTGGGCTCAGAGAAGCCTCTAGAGTTGGGGTCTAATGTGGGGAGGCCCTGCTTCTGGGAGACACTGCGTAATTTGTGGTTGTCGTTGAGGGAAGCTCCTGGTGTGGGGTGGGCGAGGCCAGGGATGCAGCTCAGCACCCTCAAGTGCCCAGAACAATCCTGCCCCAGAGAACCATCCGGCCCTGGTGTCCACAGGGCTGAGGGGTCATGCCCTGCCCTAAGGGACTGGTCAGGATTTCCTACTTTGGGGAGGCCTTCATACCCCTCCTAAGGGACCTGTGACCTGGCCTGGTCCCTTCTCCACCCCAGGTGCGTGCCTGTCAAAGCTAACGCCAGGTTTTCCCCCGCCAGGTACAACCTCCTGTTCTTTGCTTCTGGAGGAGGCAAGTTTAACTACCAGGGAACCAAGCGCTGGCTGGAAGACAACCTGGACCACACAGGTGAGCGGCCCCGGGTGGGGGTGGGGGTGGGGGTGTCGCAAAGGTGGTTGGGAAGCACGGATGGTGGAGGGGTGGGGATGCCGCAGGGGTGGTGCTGTGGGGAGGCACGGAGGGAGGGCCGGGGGCCACTTCCTAGTCCCCACCCGCCCCGCCAGCTCTCGGTGCCCTGCAGACTCCAGCCTGCTTCAGGACAACGTGGCCTTCGTGCTGTGCCTGGACACCGTGGGCCGAGGCAGCAGCCTGCACCTGCACGTGTCCAAGCCGCCTCGGGAGGGCACCCTGCAGCACGCCTTCCTGCGGGAGCTGGAGACGGTGGGTGCCCCTTTGACGGATGGACCCCGGACTCTGCGGGGCACACACGGCGGGGCTGGGTTGCGGCGTCTTGTCCCGGGGTGTCCTTGCTGTCTGCCTTTGGGGCTCTGAGGGGCACACTGCGTCGGGGCTGTGCTGGGGCCTTCTGTCCCGGGGTGTTCCCCTGTCCCTCCTTACCCAGTGCTCACCGTCCACCGGGGCTCTAGCTGGCCTCGGGGGATCCCGGGGGCAGGTGGGTTTCTCCTTGTTTTGCACCCTCGGGGGTTCTGGGAGGCCCCTGGGGCATTTGGGGAGTGGACCTGGGTGGCCACCACCCCTGCCTGCCCTCTGCTGATGGCACCTCCGGCTGCAGGTGGCCGCACACCAGTTCCCCGAGGTACGGTTCTCCATGGTGCACAAGCGGATCAACCTGGCGGAGGATGTGCTGGCCTGGGAGCACGAGCGCTTCGCCATCCGCCGACTGCCCGCCTTCACGCTGTCCCACCTGGAGAGCCACCGCGACGGTCAGCGCAGCAGCATCATGGACGTGCGGTGAGCACGGCAGTGCCGCCCAGCCCCTCCTAGAGCTTTCCTGGGGGCCGAGCCACAGGTCGCAACTCCAGGGGCCATGAGAGCCTGGAGGGAGCGCCCCCCCCCCCCCACAGGCTGTGGGGAAGAGGCTGGTGCGTGGCCATTCGCAAGCTCTTCCTTACCGGGGCTAGGGAGGGCGAGGCCAGCAGCCTGGGGTCATGGCCCTATGTGGGACCCCCAGACCCCATCACCTGTTGAGTTAGGAGCAAGCAGCTCCTGCTTCTGGGCCTCTTCAGGGCCCTGGCGACTGTCTCGGGGAGCCTGGCCCCCTACTGCACCCCAGCCCTTCCTTGCCCAGCCTCCCTCTTGGGCACTGTCTCTCTGGCTTCCTGTGTCCTCTGACCCTGAGTCCTGCCTGTCTCCCTGCTATCATGTGAGCCCCTGGGCAGGCTTTTGTGGAGCCTGAAACAGTCTGGCCACCCCGGCCAGTCCTGGCACCAGCAGGTGGGCGCCGTCTCCTCCCCCAGCGCCTGCAGGCCTGGCATAGACCCTTCCCATTCATCTGCTCTGCTCTGAGGTCACTGGGCCCTCAGGAGTGGTGTGAGCTCGGCCATTGGAGGCCTGCAGAAGCCCGTGGCGGGAGGGAGGGGCACATCCGTGTGTGATCTCAGTCCTGGAAAGGATGGAGGTGGCGGTCGCCCACCAACCGGGAAAGAGTGCCAGGAAGTGAGGGTGGGCACATGGCTGTCCCAACTGTGCTGAGCTCTCTCAAGACCACCAGGGGTCAGCCCAGGAGGGCCACCTGGGATTTCTAATTTCTAGAGGGTCCCAGGAATGGATTCTTCCACCAGGACAGAATAGTCCTGTTTAAATCCCAGAAGAGCAGAAAACGGAGTCAGTAGGAACCAAGGCCTCAGGGCGCGAGCCTCACTTGCGCACAGGGGCGGGTCGGGGTGTGGGGGGCCTGGAGGTGGGAAGCCCCCGGTGAACCTGCGTCTGCATGTCAGCTGAGTAGTTAAAGCTAAGCTTAATTTAAAAAAAAAAAGAAAGACAGAGCCTCACTCTATCTTCTAGCTGGAGTGCGGGGATTACAAGCGTGAGAGCTACCATGCTCAGCTCCAAGTCCACATTTTAAATTACTGTTTTTGAATTGTGAAGGTCCCGGGTGGATTCTAAGACTCTGACCCGTAACACGAGGATCATTGCGGAGGCCCTGACTCGAGTCATCTACAACCTCACGGAGAAGGTAAGCCTTTGCTGCCGCCAGCCCCAGCCCCAGCCCCAGCCCCAGCCCCAGCCCCCCAGGCCCCAGCACCAGCCCCAGCTCCAGCGGCAGCCAGAGCTCAGCCCCAGCCGTGCCCCAGCGCCAGCCCCGCCCCAGCCCCGCCTCAGCCCAAGCTCAGCCCCGCCCCCAGCCCCGCCCCCTTTCCTCGCCCAGCCCCTGCCCTGCCCCAGCCCATCTCAGCCCAGCCCCGCCCGAACCCCTGCCCCGCCCAAGTCCCAGCCTCAGCCCCGCCCCAGGTACCTGGACTCAGGGCTGTCCCCTCCTCTCTCCGCAGGGGACGCCGCCAGACATGCCAGTGTTCACGGAGCAGATGGTAAGGGGCCTGGCTAGCGAGTGGGCGGACAGGCGGGCGGGCCGGGCTGTGACCACTGTTGCCGTCCCTACAGCAGATCCAGCAGGAGCAGCTGGACTCGGTGATGGACTGGCTCACCAACCAGCCCCGGGCCGCGCAGTTGGTGGACAAGGACAGCACCTTCCTCAGCACGCTGGAGCACCACCTGAGCCGCTACCTGAAAGACGTCAAGCAGCACCACGTCAAGGCCGACAAGCGGTGAGGCTGGGACTCCGCACTGGCCCCATTCAGCCTGGGGCCTAGGGGTACCTCCCCATACTGTATCTCCCACCCTCTCACCCCTGGGGGATGCCAGGTGGAGCAAATACAAAGAGAGAATGGGACGAGGGCCGAGCGTGGTGGCTGCGCCTGCAATCCCAGTACTTTGGGAGGCTGAGGCAGGTGGATCACTTGAGGTCAGGAGTTTGAGACCAGCCTGACCAACATGGTGAAACCTCGTCTCTTACTAAAAATACAAAAAGGAGGCCTGTTTGGCGGTGGATGCCTGTAATCCCAGCTACTTAGGAGGCCGGGACAGAAGAATCGCTTGAACCCAGGAGTTGGAGACCAGCCTGGGCAACATAGCAAGACGCCGTCTCTATGAACTTAAAGCTTTAAGTTTTTATTTATGTATTTATTTATTTACTTATTGATTTATTTATTTTTTTGAGACGGAATCTCACTCTGTCGCCCAGGCTGGAGTGCAGTGGCCGGATCTCAGCTCACTGCAAGCTCCGCCTCCCGGGTTTACACCATTCTCCTGCCTCGGCCTCTCGAGTAGCTGGGACTACAGGCGCCCGCCACCTCGCCCAGCTAGTTTTCTGTATTTTTTTTTTTAGTAGAGACGGGGTTTCACTGTGTTAGCCAGGATGGTCTCGATCTCCTGACCTCGTGATCCACCCGTCTCGGCCTCCCAAAGTGCTGGGATTACAGGCTTGAGCCACTGCGCCCGGCCGTATTTATTTATTTGTCTTTGAGATGGAGTCTCATACTGTCACCCAGGTTGGAGTGCAGTGGCGTGATCTTGTCTCACTACAGCCTCCATCTCCCGGCTTCAAGTGGTTCTCGGACCTTGGTCTCCTGAGTAGCTGGGATTACAGGCACCCACCACCATGCCCGGCTAAGTTTTTCAAATTTTTAGTACGAGATGGGGTTTCACTATGTTGGCCAGGCTGGTCTCGAACTCTTGACTTCAAATGATTTGCCTGCCTCAGCCTCCCAAAGTGCTGGGATGACAGGTGTGAGCCACCACACCCAGTCTCTATCTCTACACACCCTGTTTTAAGAACTAGCTGGGCAGAGTGGTGCCCCCTGAGAAACTGCTCTCTCCTCAGGGACCCCGAGTTTGTCTTCTACGACCAGCTGAAGCAAGTGATGAATGCGTACAGGTGAGTGGCGGCCAGCGGGGCCTGGAGCCCTTCACCCCTATGGGTTACAGCGGAGGGGACCATGGCCCACGGGGGTCTAGGGGGCCACGTTGCTGGCCTGCACCGTCCTCAACCACAGGGACCCTGCTTTCTCCGCAGAGTCAAGCCAGCCGTCTTTGACCTGCTCCTGGCCGTTGGCATTGCTGCCTACCTCGGCATGGCCTATGTGGCTGTCCAGGTGAGCAGTGCCCAGGCTCAGGCGGGGCAGGGGGCCGCCCGCCTGGAGGAGCTGGGCTGGATGTCTCTGAGTGCATCCTGTCCCCTGGCTCAGCTTAGAGTCACATGGCCTGGGGCCCCAGCCCCGCCCACGTCCTCACTCCCTCCTGCTGTGTCCCCAGCACTTCAGCCTCCTCTACAAGACCGTCCAGAGGCTGCTCGTGAAGGCCAAGACACAGTGACACAGCCACCCCCACAGCCGGAGCCCCCGCCGCTCCCCAGTCCTTGGGGCCGAGCATGAGTGAGTGGATGCTGCCCCGCCCCAGGCGGCCCCGCGGGGACAGGGGCCCTCTCCCTCCCCGGCGGTGGTTGAAACACTGAATTACAGAGCTTTTCTCTGTTGCTCTCCAAAACTGGGGGGGATTCTTTTTTTTTTCCTTGTCTTTCAACTTCCTCGGAGGAGAGTTTGGGAGACATCCCGGGGGCAGGCTACGGACTTGCGAACGAGCCCCGCAGTCCCGGGAGCCGGCCGCCCTTGGTCCGGTGTAAGCACACATGCACGATTAAAGAGGAGACGCCGGGACCCCCTGCCCGATCGCGCGCAGCCTCCGCCCACTGCCTCCTGCCGCGGGGGGCCTGGACTGCAGGCCCAACCTGCTCCCTGCTCCGCGTCTGTCCTTGGACGTCCCCTCCCGCTCCCCGATGGCGGCGTGGACATGGTTATTTATCTCTTCTCCCTCTTGCCTGGAGGAGGGCGGTGCCAGCCCTGGGGTTCCAGGATTCCAGCCCCGCTGGAGCCTTTTGTCCCCCATGTGGTCTCAGTGACCTGTCCCCTCCACAGTGGGCTCTCGGGGAGCTGTACCACTCGGCCTTCCCCTTTTCCGACTGCAGGGTCTGACGCCATAGTTGACAGCCTCTGCTTCATGGGGGGCTGGCAAGGGCCCCTGCCTCCCCGACCCCTGACACACTGCACACCCCCATTCCCCCGCGCTCCTCTCCTCCCAGCCTGTCCCGCTGTCCCCTGTGCCTCTTCGGCCCCAGCCCGGCTCCCAGGAGCCTCACCTGCTTGACCCCAGCCCAGCTCCCTGCCCTGAGTCCTGAGCCAGTGCCTGGTGTTTCCTGGGCTCGGTGCTGGGCCCCCAGGCCCTCCAGGCTTTGCACGGCCAACCGGTTCTCCCTGGGGAACTGGGTGCAGGTGGAGGACTGGGAGGCAGGAGGTGGCCTGGGGAGGCCTGCTGGCTCCTATCCTCACTCCCTGCCCTGGGCCTCAGCTTCCTCATTTATAGAGAGGACGTGTTCAGGGTTGGGGCGTCAGGTGAGAGCATTTGTTGGGAAGGAGACACTTGGGGCATGGCCTCTGGGGCCACCCTTCCTGGAACTCAGAGAGGATGGTCCGGGCCCCCAGGAAGCCTTGGACAGAACCCTCCAGCCCGCAGACCAGGCGCCGTGTGTGAGCGTGGGAGGGAAGGAGGCCCGTGTTGAGCTCAGGGAGACCCCGGTGTGTCCGTTCTTTAGCAATATAACCCACGCAGGGCGTGCCGAGCAGACTTGGGGAAGAAGGGGCTTGAGCTGGGCGAGTCCTGGCCTGGGCACCCACAGCCATCTGCCTTCGTGGCCCAGGGAGGTGTGTGCTGTCTGAGGGACCTGGGCCGGCCCATGGGAACTTGCGGTTCTGTCCAGATAGGACCAGGGGTTCTCACTTTGGCCACCAGTTCTTCGGCCAACACCTCTGCCCTCCTGAACCTGCAGCCTGGAGGGGTGAGGAGATAACCACCCCTCTTTCCTCCAGGTTGGCAGGGGACCCTCTTCTCCCCTGTCTGCCCTGCGGGTTGCCCGCCTCCTCCAGAGACTTGCCCAAGGGCCCATCCCCGCTGGCCCCTGGGCACTTGTGCTGGGACTCTGGGACCTAGGCAGCTGCCACCTTGTCACCATGAGAGAATCTGGGGAGTGCTTGCGTGCTAGCCAGCAGGCTTCTGTCTGGGTGCCGCCGGGCCAGCGTTTCGGAGGGAGCTTCCTTCCTTCCTTCCCGGACAGGTCGTCAGGATGGATGCACTGACTGACCGTCTGGGGCTCAGGCTGCTGTGGGATGCAGCCGGCCAATGAGAAAATAAAGCCATATCGAATGATCACCACCAGTGTCTGGTCTGGGGGCTGCGAGGATTGTATTGTGACAACTGTTGGGAGTTCTTGTTCCTCTAGGGGATGACCGTAGGGGCAGGGCTGTGTGGAGAGCGCATCACCGACTTGCCCTCTCCTGGAGTGAGGCTTCAGCCTGTCGTGGGTCAGGCCTGTGCCCAAGGCTGCTGGGCCGTGCGGGAGAGTGAGGCTCTGGCCGAACCCGCTGTTGCTGGGCCGCACAGCCTCGCCTCCTCCCGCCTGCCCCAGGAGGGCCTGTGTGCAGGGTCTTGTGGGTGATGGGTGGACCTGTTTCCTGGGCCACCATCACAAAACACCACCAACTATGGGGCTCAGAACACCAGAAATCCACCCTCAGCGTCTCCGAGGCCCCAAATCCAAAGTCACGGCGTGGGGAGGGCCCCCAGGATGAGTCCTTCCTTCCTTTCCCAGCTTCTGGGGCTCCCGGCGTCCTCGGCTTGTGGCCACATCGTTCCAGCCCCTGCCTTGTCTCTGTCTTCCAAGGACCTCCTTCGTGTTGGATCAGGGCCCACCTTGCTCCAGGAGGATGTTCCCCCCTAACTAATGACCTCTGCCAAGATCCCATTTCCAATTGAGGCTAAAGACTGAGGTTCTTTTGGACGTGAATCTGAGGGAACTCTGCAACCCTGGACCACGGGCAGTGGGCTGTGTGAAGTCGGCTTCCAACCCCAATTCCAGGTTCAGAGTTTTACTGAGAGCCTCCACAGCAGGTGCAGAACTAGGGTTGGTCCCTTCTGGTCAGAAGCCCTGGGGACCTTCCCAGGTTCTGCCTGGTGTCCAGGCCCCTTCCTGGCCTGCCCAGTTGTCGGACTCAGTAAACACTGGTGGAGCTGCCATGTGTCCCTGGCCTGAGATCCGTGCTCTCGGGGAAGGAGGACAGGCAGAGATGTGCCGGTGAGAAGATGAAGCAGGGAGAGGTGGCGTGGGGAGGCCGCAGCAGCTGAGGAAGTGGCCCCGAGGGAGGTGGGAGCCTGTGGACTGTGGCTAGAAGTGACGGTGTCTGAGCTGCGACCTGAACGATGAGGCAGCCAGGGCGAAACCTGGAGGAGGGGATTCCAAGCGGAGGCACAGCCCACCTGTGCAAAGGCCCTGGGGCAGGACGGGGCCTGGCATGTTGGAGGAACAGCAGGAAGGCCCATGTGGCTCAAGCAGAGGGAGTGAGGATGGGGAGGGGAGGGGACGGGGCAGGTTGTGCAGGGCCTGATGGGCCGTAGGGAGGACTTGGGCTTTGACCTCGAGGCAGGTGGGAGCCATGGAGGGCTGTGGGCAGAGGAGGGACAGGCCCTGACTTGGGTGCTCCCGGGCACCCTCTGACAGCTGCTTCGGGGAGGAGAGAAGGTGGTGGCGAGGGTTTAGCCTAGTACCAGGTAGAGGTGACTGGGCTGGCGCAGGTGGGCGATGCTGGGGCTGGGCCAGGTGGAGGCAGAGAAGGGTGGGTTCCTCCTGTTCCCCCTCCACCGCTGTGTTCCTGGAGTGCAGAGAAGGGGCTACAGAGATGCTTCCAGAACCAGTGTGTGGCCTGGACCAAGACCTGGACTGCTGGGGGCTTCCTGAGCAAGACCCACATCCCTGCAGTCAAAGCTGCCACTTCTCAGACCAGGGAACTTCAGAGACTGACAGGGGCCACGGTCCCTAGGAATCAGCAACAGAGCCTCAAACCCAGCATGGGGTCTCTGCCTCCCCAAAACACAAGGCAGGAGAAGCTTGTTCAGCGGGGAGGGGAGGGGAGGGATGGGATGGACCCAGAACGAAAGGAAGGCAGGGCAGGGCTGCAGGGCAGGAGAGAGGCTCACCTGACCCCGGAGCTTGGGCCGTTGGCCACTGGGGATGGAATGGTTGGGGGCAGTACTCGGGCTTCCCTGGGCAGTGGACGGAGGCCAGGCTTGGCCCCCATATGCTGCGTGGCCCTGGGGCATGGGGGCTGTGCCTCCCTGGACCAAATTTTACCAGCTCAGGAGGCTCTAGGGTCCAGGGCTTTGACCTTCTCAGGGTCCTACGTGATCCTCCAGGAGCTTAGCAAGGCTAAGAGTGGACAGTGGCTGCCCCCGTCTGTGCAGGCAGAAAGTGGCTTTGGCTCCATTGTGGACTCAGGCACAACCCCTTTCAGAGGAAAAGCCAGCCTGTCATCTTCCCTGTTAACATACACAGGTCATTCTTTTTCCCTTTTTTTTTTAGAGACAGGGTCTCACACCGGGCATGGTGGCTCACGTCTGTAATCCCAGCACTCTGGGAGGCCGAGGCGAGAGGATCACTTGAGGTCAGAGTTTGAGACCAGCCTGGCCAACATGATGAAAATCCATCTCTACTAAAAATAGAAAAATTAGCTGAGGGTGGTGGTGCGTACCTGTAGTCCCAACTACTCGGGAGGCCAAGGCAGGAGAATCACTGGAACCTGGGAAGCAGAGGTTGCAGTGAGCCAAGATCATGCCACTGCACTCCAGTCTGGGTGGCAGTGCGAGACTTTGACTCAAGAACAATAAAAAATAAAAGAGGGTCTTGCTCTGTCCCCCAGGCTCTGTCCCCCAGGCTGCAGTGCAGTGGTGCAGTCATAGCTCACTGCAGCCTTGACCTGGGCTCAAGTGATCCTCCTGCCTCAAACCTCCCAAGTAGGTGGGACTGCAGGCAAATGCCACCAGGCCCGACTAAATTTTTAAAATATTTTTATAAAGATCAGATCTTGCTACATTGCCCAGGCTGGTCTTGAACTCCTGGCCTCAAGCAATCCTCCCACCTGAACGTACTAGGAATACAGGCATGAGCCACTGCGCCCAGCCGGATTAGTTTCATTCAACTCTTGATTCAGTGAATACTTGAACTCTGTTCTGCCAGGTCCTGTGCCAGGCTTAGGGATGCAGGCGTGTGCAAGAGACGCTGGCCCGGATGCCATGGGGCTCGCAGTCCACTGCGGGAGATGGATAATAAGCGGTTAAGTGGGTGGGCTGCCTTCAGATGGTGATCAGTGGATGGATACTGTTTTACAATTGAGTCCACGCTGGAGGCTCCCTGAGGAGGGGCTTTGAGGGTTTTGTTGTTGTTGTTGTTAGTTTGTTTTTTTTTGAGAGAGTCTTACTCTGTCACCCAGGCTGGAGTACGGAGGTCCTATCTTGACTCATTGCAACCTTCATCTCCCGGGTCCAAGCGATTCTCCTGCCGCAGCCTCCCCTAGTAGCTGGGACTACAGGGGTGTGCCACCAAATATTGTATTTTTAGTAGAAATGGGGTTTTGGCATATTGGCCAGGCTGGTCTCGAACTCCTAACCTCAGAAGATCTGCCCACCTCGGCCTCCCAAAGTGCTGGGATTACGGACATGACACCACGTCCGGCCTGAGTCTCGCTCTGTCACCCAGGCTGGAGTACAGTGACGTGTTCTCAGCTCACTGCAACTTCCTCCTCCTGGGTTCAAGTAATTCTCATGCCTCAGCCTCCCCAGTAGCTGGGACTGCAGACACCCAGCTAAATTTTTTATTTTTAGTAGAGACAGGGTTTCACTGTGTTGGCCAGGCTTGTCTCCAACTGCTGACCTCAGGTGATCCCCCTGTCTCGGCCTCCCAAAGTGTTGGGGTTATGGGCGTGAGTCACCGCGCCCGGCCTGGAGGGGGCTTTTGAGTGAAATTGGGATGACAAGGATTATTACGTCATGTGGAAATCTGGGGACAGTGATTCAGGCGGCGAGCACAGCGGGTGCAAAGGCCCTGGGGCAGGATCGCGCCTGGCGTGTTGGAGGAACAGCGAGGAGGCCCGTGTGGCTGAAGCAGAGTGAACCAAGGGGTTGGGGGGAGAGAGGAAGAAGGGGAAGAGGGAGGAGGGGGAGAGAGGAAGGAAGGATAGAGGGAGAAGGGAGAGGGAGGAGGGGGAGAGAGGAAGGAAGGTGAGAGGGAGAAGGGAGAGAGGGAAAGGAAAGGGAGAGGGAGAAGGGAGAGAGGGAAAGGAAAGGGACAGGGAGAAGGGAGAGGGAGGAGGGGGAGAGAGGGAGGAGGGGAGAGAAGGAGGAGGGCGAGGGACCAAGCCAGGAGGTTTCAGGCCATGTAGGGTCTCCTGGGGGAAGGGGAGGGCAAGGAGAGCAGAAATGGTGTCTGACCTTCACTGAATTTGGAAAGGTCACCTGTAGCCAGAGGACAGTTAGGAAAATGAAATGAGGCTGGATGCGGGAGCGTACGCCTGTAATCCCAGCACTTTGGGTAGCTGAGGCAGGCAGATCACAAGGTCAAGAAATGGAGACTAGCCTGGCCAACATGGCGAAAACCCGTCTGTACTAAAAATACAAAAATCATCTGGGCGTGGTGGCACATACCTGTAATCCCAGCTGCTGGGGAATCTGAGGCAGGAGAATTGCTTGAACCTGGGAGGCAGAGGTTGCAGTGAGCTTAGATAGTGCCACTGCACTCCAGCCTGGGTGACAGAGCGTGACTCTGTCTCAAAAAAAAAAAAAAAAAAAATTAAATGACATCAAGCCACCCCTGTCGGGCACATGTGAAGCCTCTTTCCCAGGCTCCCTCGGTGCCCTCAGGCCTCACCTGCCCCCCTCAACCCTGGGCAGCAGTGAACGAGGAGGACAGAGATGTCCCTCCAACAAGGACGTTGTGCCGTCTCCCAAGACCCCAAAGAGGCCAGGTCCAGGGGCCGGGATCTCTTCCTGGAGGTCTTTTAAGTTGGTAAAACATCAGTTAATGTCCCTGGAAACCAGCACGGTTTCTCTCCAGAGGTGCTGTCCACTCTATGTATCTTTCTCATTTTTTATATTTTCTGTAGAGATGGGGTCATGCTATTTGCATAGGCTGTCCTCGATCTCCCGGCTTATTTTTATATTTTTGTGATTTTGTAGAATAGGGTTTCTCTTTGTTGCCCAGGCTGATCTAGAACTCATGGGCTCAAGCGATTCTCCTGCCTTGGCCTCCTAAAGTGCTGGGATTACAGGCGTGAGCCACCACGCCAGCCACCTGGCCAAATTAAGCATTTTTAAAAGAGCTGATTGATATCAAGGAAAACATCAAATAGTACTGATGCTTCTCACACCTATTAGGATGGCTACCATTGAAAAAAAAAAAAAGGCCGGGCACGGTGGCTCAAGCCTGTAATCCCAGCACTTTGGGAGGCTGAGACGGGTGGATCACGAGGTCCGGAGATCAAGACCATCCTGGCTAACACGGTGAAACCCCGTCTCTACTAAAAAATACAAAAAACTAGCCAGGCGAGGTGGCGGGCGCCTGTAGTCCCAGCTACTCGGGAGGCTGAGGCAGGAGAATGGCGTGAACCCGGGAGGCGGAGCTTTCAGTGAGCTGAGATTGGGCCACTGCACTCCAGCCTGGGCGACAGAGTGAGACTCCGTCTCAAAAAAAAAAAAAAAAAAAAAAAAAAAAAAGCCTGTAATCCAAGCACTTTGGGAGGCCTAGGCAAGTGGATCACTTGAGGTCAGGAGTTCGAGACCAGCCTGATAAAACCCCGTCTCTACTAAAAATACAAAAATTAGCCAGGCATGGTGGCGCACACCGCACCTGTGATTCCAGTTACTCAGGAGGCTGAGGGCAGGAAAATCACTTGAACTCTGGAGGTGGAGGTTGTAGTGAGCCGAGATCGTGCCACTGTACTCCAGCCTGGGTGACAGAGCAAGACTCTCTCAAAACAAAAACGAAAACAAATTTTAAAATAGAATTGCCATAGGAGCCAGCCTTCCCACTCCTGGGCATATTCCCAACAAAATGGAAAGCATGAGCTGCATCCTGCAAAATTCTGGGTGCCTCGACTTGCCCCTTTGAGAAATGGGGATGATAGTTCCTGCTGTGTGTATGGCAGACACCGTGCCTGGTACATGGCAAATGAACAGTCAGCGTCACCATGAGCAGGGACACAAAGAGATACTTGTACACCCATGTTCACAACAGCACGACTCACAATAACCCAAAAGGTGGGAACAACCCAAGGGGCGGTGGACAGAAGAATGGATCAACACACTGTGGTCCATTCACACAGTGGAATGGTACTCAGCCGTGAAAAGGAAGGGAATTGTGTCACAGGTACAGTGTGGAGGCATCTTGTAGACCTCGGGCTCAGTGAGAGAAGCCAGACACAGAAGGACAAATCCTGAGTGAGTCCACTCCTAGGAGGTCCCTGAAGTCGTCAGATTCACAGAGATAGAAAGTAGGATGGGGGATGCCAGGGGCTGGGGAGGGAGATGGGGAGTAAGTATTTCATAGACTCAAAGAGTTTCAGTTTGGGAAGATGAAAACGTTACAGAGAAGGTGGAGGTGATGGTTGCACAGCCACATGAATGTGCTTAATGCCGCTGAACTGTGCTTAGAAGTAGGTCAGGCCGGGCGCGGTGGCTCACGCCTGTAATTCCAGCACTTCGGGAGGCCAAGATGGATGGATCACCTGAGGTCAGGAGCTCGAGACCAGCCTGGCCCACATGGCGAAACCCCATCTCTACTAAGAACACAAAAATTAGCCAGGCACACTGGTGGGCACCTGTAATCCCAGCTCCTTAGGAGGCTGAGGCGAGAATTGCTTGAACCCGGGAGGTGGAGGTTGCAGTGAGCTGAGATCACGCCACTGCACTCCAACCTGGGTGACAGAGCGAGACTCTGTCAAAAAAAAGAAAAAGAAAAAAGGAAGCCAGGTGCAGTGGCTTATCCTTGTAATTCCAGCACTTTGGGAGGCTGAGGCAGGCAGACTGCTAGAGTTCAGGAGTTCAAAACCAGCCTAGGCAACATAGCAAGACCCCATCTCTACAAAAAATAAAAGAATTAGACGGCATTGTGGCTCGAGCCTGTAGTCCCAGCTACTTGGGACGCTGAGGTGGGAGGATCACTTGAGCTCAGGAAGTTGAGATTTCAGTGAGCTGTGATTGTACCACTACACTCCAGCCTGGGCAACAAAGCGACACCTCGTCTCAAAATAATAAAATAAAATACAAAATGATTAAGTATTATTTTACGTGTATTTTATCACTGTTTTAAAAAGAAAAAATAAGCCAGGAGTGGTGACTCACGCCTATTATCCCAGCACTTTAGGCAGCTGAGGTGGGTGGATCATCTGAGGTCAGGAGTTCGAGACCAGCCTGGCCAATGTGGTGAAACTTCATCTCTACTAAAAATACAAAAATTAGCCAGGCATGGTGATGCACGCCTGTTGTCCCAACTACTCAAGAGGCTGAGGTGGGAGAATCGCTTGAATCCAGGAGGTGGAGGTTGCAGTGAGCCGAGATGGCGCCGCCACACTCCAGCCTGAGTGACAGAGCAAGACTCCGTCTCAAAAATTAAAAAAAATAGCCCCCGGGGTCCACAGCTCTGGCAAAACTTGTGAAGGTAGAAAACATGAGCTGCATCCTGTGAAATTCCGGGTGCCTCGACTTGCCCTTCTGAGAGATGGGGATGACAGTTCCTGCTGTGTGTATGGAGGACACCGTGCCTTGTACATGGCAAGTGTCAACATGAGCTGTATGGGCCTGGGGGCCTGGGAGGGGTTCATGTGCTGGCCGGCAAGGCAGAGACTCCGTGACGCCGCATGGCGTGGGTTTGAGACCAGGCAGCCGGTGAGCCCAGTTGGCTTTGAGAAACTCTGAATTCCTTTGAGCACCGAACAGAGAAGAATAAACTATGTTGGCTTCGATGCCCAAATCCTCCATCTGACAGCCGGGACTGCTAAATCAGCTCTGCTTCCCTTCCTGTTTTCAAGTTTTAGACTTTCTCGATTCCAAAGTGATTCACGGTTGTCGTGGGAAGACGAGAAAAATTCAAACGAAGAAGAAAGAAAAACCCAAGGAGAGGGAAGAAGAACAAAAGGCTTGCAGATTCCTTTTCTTTTCTTTTTTTTTTTTTTTAGACGGAGTCTTGCTCTGTCACCCAGGCTGGAGTGCAGTGGCTGCATCTCAACTCACTGCAGCCCTGCAACCTCCACCTCCCAGGTTCAAGCGATTCTCCTGCCTCAGCTTCCCGAGTAGCTGGGATTACAGGCACCCACCACCACGCCCAGCTAGTTTTTGTATTTTTGGTGGAGACAGGGTTTCACCATGTTGGCCAGGCTCATCTCAAACTCCTGACCTCAGGTGATCTGCGCGCCTGGGCCTCCCAAAGTGCTGGGATTACAGGTGTGAGCCACCGCGCCCTGCCACTCCCATGCTCTTTACTTCCTCAGTAACAGCCGTGGCACGGGCATCCTGCAGTGACCAGTGCTCACCAGACTGCATCCACTAACAAGTCAGGGAGCCGGCCTGTGGTATCCAAATGTACCCAGGCTCACGGCCTCGCTGTTCTCCGCACTCACCCACCCCCTCAGCCCTGCGAGGGAGGAAATTCAGGAGGCAGAATGCTGGATTTAAGCGCCCAGAAGTCAGACCCGAATTCAACTAGGCTCTTGTTTTGGGTGGAAGAAAGAGGAGGAAGAGGCTGAAAAAAGTGCCTCTTTGGCTCCTAGGCATTTGTGAGTTTTTCTTTTGATTTTCTTTTATTTTTGAGACAGAGTTTTGCTCTTGTTGCCCAGGCTGGAGTGCAGTGGTACGGTTTTGGCTTACTGTAGCCTGGACCTCCCTGGGCTCAAGCGATCCTCCCACCTCAGCCTCCCAAGTAGCTGGAACCACAGGTTTATGCCACCACACCCGGCTCATTTTTGTATTTTTTGTGGAGATGGAGTCTTGCTATGTTACAGCTCAGGCTAGTCTGGAACTCCTGGGCTCAAGCAATCCTCCCAGCTCGGCCTCCCAAAGTGCTGGGATTACAGCCATGATCTTTTTTTTTGAGATGGAGTCTTGCTCTGTTGCCCAGGCTGGAGTGCAGTGGCGCGATCTCGGCTCACTGCAACCTCCGCCTCCCGGGTTCAAGCGATTCTCCTGCCTCAGCCCCCCGAGTAGCTGGGTCTACAGGCACACACCACCATGCCCAACTTTTTGTATTTTCAGTAGAGATGGGGTTTTACTATGTTGGCCAAGATGGTCTCAATCTCTTGCCCTCGTGATCTGCCTGCCTCAGCCTCCCAAAGTGCTGGGATTACAGGTGTGAGCCACCGCGCCTGGCCAGATTTTTTATTTTTAGTAGAGACGGGGTTCCACCATGTTGGCCAGGCTGGTCTCGAACTCCTGATCTCAAGTGATCCACCTCCCTTGGCTTCCCAAAGTGCTGGGATTACAGGCATGAGCCACTGTGCCCTGCCAGGCGTGATTTTTAAAAATTCTTATTAAAGACTCTCCCAGAACGCTGGAGGCTCATGGGGCTCTGAGCATCCTGTTTGAGTCTCCATGGAGACGAAGCCTGTGTCTCCTGGCCGACTCCACCAGCCCCAGTGCCACGCTGTGCCCGGCCAAGTCTCAGCTGAGTCTAAGCACCTGCGTCTGTGCTGGGCCGAGTGGCAGGATGTTGTGGGAGGACCCCTGACCCCTTGCCCAGCTCTACTCTTCACCGAGTCCTGATGTTCTGTTTCATCTGGGGGCGGCCAGCAGGCTGCCAGTAATAGCAATAATAAATAGCCATTCTCTGAGTGCTAAGGAGCTCCCAGACTCTCTGCTAAGCCTGCATTTTAGCTCATGAATCCACACCAGACCAGGGCCTTCACCATATCTTCTTTTTCTTTTTTTTGAGATGGCGTCTCACTTGGTGGTCCAGGCTGGCATGTAGTGGCGCGATCTCGGCTCACTGCAACCTCCGTTTCCCGGGTTCAGGTGATTCTCCTGCCTCAGCCTCCCAAGTAGCTGGGATTACAGGCACGCGCCACCACGCCCAGCTAATTTTGTATTTTTAGTAGAGACAGGGTTTTGCCATGTTGGCCAGGCTGGTCTCGAACTCCTGACCTCAGATGATCTGCCTGCCTCGGCCTCCCCAAGGGCTGGGATTACAGGCATGAGCCACCGTGCCCAGCCCCTCTCCTTTCTCTTCAGTCCTGCTTGGCAAGGAAACTGAGGCTCAGCTGCCTGGTGCGTGGGGAGATGGTATGGGATGGTGGGAGGTGTGTGTGCTCCAGAGTCTGGCTTCCCGGGTTCACATCCCAGCTCTCTTACCGTGTGGTCTTGCACCAGCCACTGGAGCTCTCTGGGCCTCAGTTCCTCGTCTAACGCGGGTGGACATTTCATACAAATGGCGTCACACACTGTGTGGTCTTCCGTGTCTGACGTCTCTCACCAAGCATGATGTCCTCAAGGTGCACCTGCACTATGGCCTGGGTCAAAGCCTTATGTTTTTTTTCATGGCTGAGTCGTGTTCCATTGGCTGGAAGGACCACAAAATGTCCTCTAAAGCTGGGCGTGGTGGCCCATGCTTGTCATCCCAGCACTTTGAGAGGCTGAGGTGGGAGGATCGCTTGAGCTCAGAAGTTTGAGTCTAGCCTGGACAACATAGCAAGACTCCATCTCTACAAAAAATTTAAAAATTAGCCAGGCCTGATGGCATGCCACATCTCTGGTCCCAGCTACTTGGGAGGCTAAGGCAGGAGGATCACTTGAGCCGAAGAGGTCAAGGCTGCAGCGAGCTAGGATCATGCCACTGCACTCCAGCCTGGGTGACAGAGCGATAACCTGCCTTAAAAATAAATAAATAAATAATAAATAAATAAAATTGTAAATTAGCCAGGCATGGTGGCGGGTGGGTGCCTGTCATCCCAGCTACTCAGGAGGCTGAGACATGAGAATCACTTGAACCCAGGAGGTGGAGGCTGCAGTGAGCCAAGATTGCACCATTGCACTCCAGCCTGGGCAACAGAGCAAGAAGAGCCTGTCTCAAAAAATAAATAAAATAAAGATTAAAAATTAAATTTTAGGCTTGGTGCGGTGGCTCATCATGCCTGTAATCCCAGCACTTTGGGAAGCTGAGGCGGGCACATCACTTGAGATCAGGAGTTTGAGACCAGCCTGGCCAACATGGTGAAACCCTATCTCTACTCAAAAAACAAAAATTCGCCAGGTGTTGTGGCGCACGCCTGTAATCCCAGCTACACCGGAGACTGAGACAGGAGAATTACTTGAATCCGTGAGGCGGAGGTTACAGTGAGCCGAGATCACGCCACTGCACTCCAGCCTGGGTGACAGAGTGAGACTCTGTCTCATAAATAAATAAATAAATAAATACGTTAATAAAATGTTACACTAGCTGGGGAGCTACTCAGGTGGCTGAGGCAGGAGAATCACTTGAACCTGGTAGGTGGAGGTTGCAGTGAGCCAAGATCACACCATTGCACTTCAGCCTGGGTGACAGAGAGAGACTCCATCCTGAAAAAAAAAAAAATGAAAATGAAAATAAAATTTTAAATGGGTGTAACTCCATGGAGGGAAAAAGAAGGCTGAGAAAGGAGGTAATGGTTAGTGAGTGGTTTTAGATAAGGTAGATGGGGAATTAAGGAATGAGCCACACGTCGTCTGGGGAGAGGGCATCCAGGGCAGCGGGCACAGCCCGTGCAAAGGCCCTGAGGCAGGACCGCACCTGACAAGTTAGAGGAACAGCGAGGAGGCCTGTGTAGCTGCAGCAGTGAGGAGGGGGAGAGAGGGAGCAGGGGAAGGTGGGGACGAGACAGAACAGGACACGCAGAGCCTTGTGGGCCTCAAGGAGGACTTGGGCTTTGATTTTTTTTTTTTTTTTTTTTTTTTTTTTTTTTTTTGAGACGGAGTCTTGCTCTGTCACCCAGGCTGGAGTGCAGTGGCCGGATCTCAGCTCACTGCAAGCTCCGCCTCCCAGGTTCACGCCATTCTCCCGCCTCAGCCTCCCGAGTAGCTGGGACTACAGGCGCCCGCCACCTCGCCCGGCTAGTTTTTTGTAGTTTTTAGTAGAGACGGGGTTTCACCGTGTTAGCCAGGATGGTCTCGATCTCCTGACCTCATGATCCGCCCGTCTCGGCCTCCCAAAGTGCTGGGATTACAGGCTTGAGCCACCGCGCCCGGCCGGGCTTTGATTTTAGGACGTCTTTGGGAAGTTTTTTTTTTTTTTTTTTTTTTGAGACAAGATTTCACTCTGTCGCCCAGACCAGTGGCAGTGGTGTGATCCTGGCTCACTGCAGTCTTAATCTCCCAGGGCTCAACCAATGCTTCCACCTCAGCCTCCGAGTAGCTGGGACCAAAGGTGCACACCAACCACCCCGGCTAATTTTGTTGTTGTTGTTGTTTTTGTTTGTTTTCCAGACAGAGTTTCACTCTTGTTGCCCAGGCTGGAGTGCAGTGGCGCAATCTCGGCTCACTGCAATCTCCATCTCTCAGGTTCAAGCAATTCTCCTGCCTCAGCCTCCTGAGTAGCTGGGATTACAGGCACCCGCCACCACGCCCGGCTAATTTTGTGTTTTTAGTAGAGATGGGGTTTTCTCCATGTTGATTAGGCTAGGCTGATCTTGAACTCCTGACCTCAGGTGATCCCCCCGCCTCAGCCTCCCAAAGTGCTGGGATTACAGGTGTGAGTCATCGTGCCTGGCCCTGTTTTCTTATTTTTTGTAGCAATGGTGTCTCACCATGTTGCCCAGGATGGTCTCCAACTCCTGGGCTCAAGTGGTCCTCCTGACTCTGCTTCCCAAAGTGCTGGGATTACAGGTGTGAGCTACCACAGCCAGCACTTATTATTATTATTAATACTATTGATGAGTTTCATACATAAAGGATCACGGGCACTTTAGAGCTGGGAGATACTTCAGTATTTCTCCTATCCTGTCATTAGCAGTGAGAGCCAGCATCCCTTCTTGTTGATGGCATTATTGATGAGTTACATACTTCAAGGGCCAAGGACACTTTCTATGTGTGAGCACCCTATAGAATTGGAAATACTTTTAGCATTTCTCCTGTGCTGTCATGATTAGTGGGAGCACTTTCCATCTTCTTCTTGATTCATTATTATTAATGTTATTATTATTAGTTGTTGTTGTTTTTTTTTTTCCGATATGGAGTTTCATTCTTGTTGCCCAGGCTGGAGTGCAATGGCACAATCTTGGCTCACTGTAACCTCCGCCTCCTGGGTTCAAGTGATTATCCTGCCTCCGACTCCCGAGTGGCTGGGATTACAGGCGCCTGCCACTGAGCCCAGCTAATTTTTGTATTCTTTATTAGAGACGGGGGTTTCACCATGTTAGTCAGGCTGGTCTCGAACTCCTGACCTCAAGTGATCCACCCACCTCTGTCTCCCAAAGTGCTGGGATGACAGGCGTGAGCCACCGCGCCCAGCCATATTATTAGTGTTATTAATATTATTGATGAGTTACCTACTTTAAGGATCACGGGTGCTCTCTACGGGCAAGTCCCCTACAAAACCTCCAGCAACTTCTGACATTCTTCCTGCGGGAGCCGGCGGGGCCCCCTGGGAAGCCGGCCAAGGCCCGTCCCGCCCGCAGCTCCGCCCTCGCCCACCTGTAGGCGGGGCCCGGGGCCTGCCGGCCTCAGTTTCCCCGCGCGGCCCGGTGATGCGGGGAGGCGCCGGCTGCCCCGCGCGGCGCGGCCGCCAGGGGCCGCTGCGGAGCCGCCTTTGTGGTCCCGATGCCGGGGCGGGCGCGGGCGGGAGGAGGGCGCGGGGGCCCGGGAGGGAGGCGGGAGGCGCGGCCGCCGCTCCAGCTGCGAGTCCGCCCGCCGCCCGCCGCCGCCGCCGGCTCGGTCCCGCGCCCGCCATGGCCCGCCTGACGGAGAGCGAGGCGCGCCGGCAGCAGCAGCAGCTCCTGCAGCCGCGGCCCTCGCCCGTGGGCAGCAGCGGGCCCGAGCCCCCCGGGGGGCAGCCCGACGGCATGAAGGACCTGGACGCCATCAAGCTCTTCGTGGGCCAAATCCCGCGGCACCTGGACGAGAAGGACCTCAAGCCGCTCTTCGAGCAGTTCGGCCGCATCTACGAGCTCACGGTGCTCAAAGACCCCTACACGGGGATGCACAAAGGTGGGCGTCCGGCCCCCTCCCCCTCCCCCTCCCTCCGCCTCCCACCCCACCTTCCGGCATCTTCTCTCCCCCATCCCCATCCCTCCTCTGCTCACCTCCCTCCTCTGCCTGCCTCTGCCGGAGCATCGGTTCTTACCCCCTCCCTCCCACCCACCCCTCCTCCCCGCTCTGGGGGTGCAGCTGACAGATCCGAGCGGGCCCCCTCCCCTCCTCCGCCCCCTCTCCCTCCCCACCTTCCGGCATCTCCTCTCTCTCTCCCTCTCTCTCTCCTCTCTCTCTCCTTTTCTCTTCTCTCCCATCTCCCTCGACCTCTCATCCTTCCCCCCACAGCACCCTCTCTCTCCCTCCCTCCCTCCCTCACCCTTCCATCCCCCAGACCCCCACCCCTTCCTCCCTCCCTCACCCCACTCTTTCCTGCCCATTTGCCAGGGGAGCCTCGGGAACGCCGGCACCCCTCCCTGCCCCCCCCCCCCCCATTCATTCAGCTTCCCCAGGCCCCGTCGGGGAAGTTTGCACCTGCGGACTCCATTGCTTTGGTTATTTTCACAAAGCCAGGCCGGCGGGGCAGGTCCGGCCGCGGGGGACACGGATGCCCAGGACCCCAGGCTAATCGGTAACTACAAAGGAAGACGGGTTGGGGGCGCCCGGCTCGGGGGGGACGCGCCCGCCTCGCCTGCCTTGGGTGGCGGAGAGGCTCCCGTCTCTGCCCACCCCCTGGCCCCACCACCTCCGCGTGGATCAGCATTCTCTCCTCCATTTCTCTGCCCTCCCCCTCCCCCGCCTCCACCTTGGGCTCAAGTTGAAATTGGCCAAGCCTCTTAGCAATGTGTTGGGGTCTCAGGTCCAAGACAATGAGCTTGGACGTGTCCATCTGGGCAGAGCCCAAATTCTGGGGTGGACAGGGAGGAGGAGGGAGGCGTGGGCGGCCTCAGGCCTGTCTGCCTCCCTCCCACCGGATTCTCCCTCCGATGGCATCCCGGGTGGGGGTGTCCAGCAATTGTGTTCCCAGCCCTTGGTTCCCATCATGGGCCCAGCGTCTGAATTGGGGTGGCTTTGACAGCCTTCCCGTCAGGTGTTGGGGACTGGGGGTGGCACTTCAGAGGCTCTGTGCTGGACACCCCCGGCCTCCCCCACCCCACCCTCCAGGAAGATCCTGGAGAGGCCTTGGGGAAGGACCGGGCGGTGACCTATTTTAGACCCACTTTTTCCCCAGCGCTGCGTGCCCGGTAAGCGTGAAGGCATGTTTATTGAGTGAATGAATGAATGAATGAATGAATGAATGAATGAATGGTGGGTTCAAGAAGGCCCTAGGGAGGGTCTGGTGAGATGGAGCCCAGGCCTGTCACTTCAGCTAGACCCTCCAGCTGGTTATTTTGAGGGAGAGGAAAGAACCCCTCCCCATTCCCCATCTCTTTTCAAAACCAACCATCACACGCACACACACACACACACACACACACACACACACACACTGGGCCTGAAAAATCTAACTCCTCCCTGTGGCCTAGGAGGGCAGAGGGGCTCCCATGCGGTCCCCGTAAGTCAATCTCTGGAATCCAGAGGTGATAGGTGGGCTTTTCCCACATGCCCCCAACCCCTGGTACACCCAGAGCACCCATTTCTAGAAGGATTCCCATGGGAATGGGAGAGTCCACGTGGCCCCCCAAACAGCTGCATTGAAAGGCCTCTGGTTGAGCTGTAGGTCGGAGAGACAGTTGGGGGTGCAGGGACTGGAGAGTCCTGGTTGACTCTTCTTCATCTTTTTTTTTTTCTTCTTATATTTAAATCTCTGGGAAACCTGGGCACAGGAGAAGTGAGGGGTGAGGGAGGGGCTGGGGCTGGGTTTTCACCTGGTCCTGAGCCTCAGTTTCCCTGCTGTCAACAGAGCAGGACCATGACACATCCCCAGTTATTTTTTTACAGGTTGGAGAGTGTTGAGGTGCCCTGGGGGTACCTTGGGGGTATTTCCCATCTGCGGGCTTTCCTTGGAGGGTGAGAATTGAAAAGCCATGTCCACGACAGCCGACAGTCACCCTCCACATTTTAGGGGTCCCAGGTCTGTCTGTGTGTGAGATACAGGGGCTTCACCTCGTGTTGAGAATGGGTCCAGCCCCCCAGTACCATCAGGGCAGTCAATCCCCACCTGTGTGGGGCCTGGCTGGACTTCACCTGGTCTTTGCTTGTGGGTGCTTGGCACAAAGGGATGGGGGGAAAGGAGGAGGTGGTGGGGGGTGTCTTCAGAATCAGCATCTGTGATCCAGGCTTGCGTTTGGGGCTCAGCTGTGTGACTTCTGGCTAGTGACTGCCCGTCTCTGGGCCTTGGCCAAAGGGAGGTGGAATGTTGAATGGAAATTCAGGATTCTTGGGGAGAGGAGTGAGTTCAGACACCTGCCACCAACATTGATCTTATTAGGGCTGTTTCTGGGAGCCCTGGCGTGGGATCATGTGCCTGTTCAGAACAGCAGGGCCGTGGGGTGTGGACCTCACGCCTGGAGAGAAATCCCTTTCCCCGGATGCCGGCGGGACCCATGAGACTGGGTATAGGAGATCTGTAAGGAGCAGAGTGAGGTGGGATGAGAACGCCCTGGAGGGGCACCCAGCTCCTGACACAAACCTGGAGGGGTGCAGCTGGCACCACCTCCAGCCCTTCCTTGGCGTCCAGGCCGCAGGGGCTTGATTTTCCCACAGAAGGCATCGCCATGGAGGTGGGCTCCAAGCGACAGCGCATTTCTGGGAAACTGAGGGCTGGAGAGACATATCCTGGGTCCCACACCTACCAGAGCTAGGTCCCCATTACCCCCCTGCCTTCCTTCCAGGCCAGGGGGAGCAGCTGTGCCTATATCTGTGTGACA
This sequence comes from Rhinopithecus roxellana, assembly GCF_007565055.1. NCBI lineage: Eukaryota > Metazoa > Chordata > Mammalia > Primates > Cercopithecidae > Rhinopithecus > Rhinopithecus roxellana. The sequence continues at coordinate 12,817,933 of NC_044556.1, forward strand.
TTAGGGGTGACAGGTTCCCCGAAGCTGAGAGTGAGGTCCCTCAAGATAGTGCTGGGGACAGAGGGGCCTGTGACACCTGACAGCCACAGCTGGCCTGGCCGAAGGTGGCCTGGGGGCAGTCAGATTCCTAGAGGTCGTGCTGAGACCCAGAGAAAGGCAGGAGGCCTCATCCAGGAGCCCAGGAGCAGGGCAGGGGTAGGGGGAGAGGGATGCATCAAGGTGGTCCTCCGAAAGAGGGCAGGCCCCGGGTCGCTGGGTTTGTTTTTAATAGGGAGAGAGGAGAGAGAGAGAGAAATATGCAGGGAAAGAGAGATGGAGAGACCCACAGAGAGACAGAGATGGAGAGACACAGACAGGGAGGGGGCTGCAGAGAGATGGAGGCCCACAGGAAGACCACAAGCCTTCTCCTGCCGGAACTTCTCATCCAGAGAGAGGGGGCCTCCCCCGGGAAGGACCCCCACCCCAGGCCAGGGGCTCAGGCCAGGAACTGGAGGCTGGGATTGGGCCTCCCACTGGCCCCCCTGCAGTTCTCTGCCCCAGGGACCCTCCCTCCAAGTCAGGCACCTCTGGAGCTGCGGCTTCCCCTGTCTACGGATGGTGGCTGCCTGGGTGCCCACCTTGCCAGGGGAAGGTGCCCACTGTGGTGCTGGTCCGCCGCTGCCACTGGGCCCCCGTTTATGGTAATCGCATATACATTTGCATGTTAATGACAATATTTGTCTTAAAGCGGAGGTTGTGCTGGGGGACGGTGCAGGTGGGGGGGGCCGGCAGGGGCCCGGGTGGGGGCCCATGGTTTCCATGGGAGCACCAGCTGCCGGCTCGGCTCGGGCCGGGGGGAGGAGGAGGCTGTAGCAGGCTGAGCTCTGAGGCGTGAGATTCCGCGTGTGACGCACCAGCCCCAGGGAGAAGGCGGGCTGGGCGGCCTGGCGGGGGGACTGCCGGAGCAGTTGGCTCCTGGTGGTGGCGGGGACAGTGGCAGGGGGCTGGGGGCGGCTGGCAGGGTTGGCCGGTGTGTGTGCGCGCGCACGTGCCTGGAAAGGAACCCCTGCCAGGGTGCTGTGTGGCTTCAAGCTGGGCGCGCCCCTCTCTGTGCCTCGTTTTCCCCTGCTGCCCATTTTCTCATTTATTTAACAGACTTTCATGAGGCCCCGGAGCCTCACACCTGTGACTGTGACATCGTTTCTGCACCTCCCTCCCCCCGCCGCCCCCCCCCCCCACTCCTTCAACATTTATTGAACGCCTACTGTTTTCCAGTATTTATGCAGAGCTGGGCATTTGGTGTGAACAGAATTCCTTGTAGGATTCATAGAGTGGTCTAGATGTTAATCCGTCTACCTGTATGACCAATATTTATTGAGTGCTTGCTGTGTACCAGGCCCTGTTCTAGACCCTGGGCTACTGGGTCGGGCAAAACAGGTAAAATTTGCCATCCCTACTCCCCACCCAGAGTTCCCCTCCCGCCAGATTCCAGTTTATTGGAGAGAGACAGCTGAGGAACTGGGCTTACAAGGCACGGAACTCAGGAATGTCATGGCAAAACACACACCAGCAGTGACAACCCAGAGGAGGGTCCTGCCCCCACAGAAGTGGAGGCCAGGAGGGCTGCCTGGAGGAGGCAGTTAGTGTAGGAGAGTCGTTGAGAGCTTGGAGTTGAGATGAGTCTGGTTTCTCTGCACCTTGTGGCCTTGGGCAGGTGTCTTCATCCCTCCAAGCTGCAGTGGGTCTTCCCGTTTCAGAGGAAATGAGGGAGATGACAGCAGAAGTAGCAGGGAGAGCAGAGAACAGAAGAGGCCCTTGGCATGGGGCTGGGCACAGAGTATGTGCTTGGTCAGTGGGAACGGGCTTATTATGTGACTATGATGAGACCCGAAGCATGAGGAGGATGCATTGATGGGGAAAGGTGTCCCTGACAATGTGCAAGGGCCCAGAGGGGCACTAACTACTAAGGAGCTCAGGTGCAGGGGGGATGGAAGTTTTGCCCTGGTACGAAAGGAGCAAAGGGTCTTGGGAGTCCCAGAGTCCCCTTCTTCTATGGGGCTCACCTGCGGGGGCTCTTCTGAGGGGACTTAGCTTGGGGCTGGACCCAGGAGGTTATCTCTGAAGTGGGGTGTGTCTCTCTCTTTCACCCCTCAAATTGGCAAGTGAGCCCTTGGCCATTGGAAACACCTGGTAGGACCACAGTCATTCATTCATTCATTCACACAACACTTCTTGAAAACCCTTTGTGGCCTTACCTCGTACTGAGCAAGAGAGGTCTGAGGCCAGAGCTAGACATTGGCA